>NW_026889803.1:61195000-61325000 GCF_033153115.1 Saccostrea echinata | reverse complement strand
TTTTGACACACTGTTTGGTTATAATCAATCCCTGTACGAAGTATGAACTTCCTGTGATTTTTAGCTCACCTGAGCCAAAGGCTCAAGTGAGCTTTTCTGATCAAAATTTGTCCGTTGTCTGTCGTCGTCGTTGTCGTCGTTGGCGTCGTCGTAAACTTTTCGTCACATTTTCATCTTCTTCTCCAGAACTACTGGGCCAATTTCAACCAAACTTGGCACAAAGTATCCTTGAGCAAAGGGGATTAAAGTTTGTTCAAATGAAGGGCCTTGTCCCCATCCAAGGGGAGATAATGAACAAAAGGTAAAAAATTGGGTTGGCTAATTTTAAAATTTTCTTCTCAAGAACCACTGGGCCAGAAATTATGAAACTCAGTTAAAAGCTTACTGGCATCATGAAAATTCAATTTTGTTCAAATCATGTGCCCTGGGGGTAGGGTTGGACCTAAATGGGGGGGTCATTTTTTTTTTACATGGAAGTAAACAGGAAAAGGTCATTAAAATCTTCTGTCCATAAGCTACAGAGCTGTGATTAGTTACATTAATATGCAAGCAGCCTTATGTAGTGCAGATTCAATTTTGTCCAGTTTGTGCCGTCAGGAATAATATCAACAGAGCGGTTGGACCTTTGTTTTGTTTTGTTTTTGTTTTTTTTTTACGATCGGGCGCGGTGTACCAATATCTGAATCAATCGATTTTGAAAACGAGGCTTCTGCCATTTTTGATGTGGACAGTGGATGAAACGTAAAAATATTAATCGTTGCAGATTGTGGGTTTCATTCTGTAAGGTTTGAAAAAGTATATAATTTATCTGAATAATTACAACCTTGCGTATATTTGAAGCAGTACAAACACAGGATTTAAATTGTGCAAAGTGTTTTAATTAATAGGCGCTGCGATCACTATTATACTGCGCAGTTTACAAGTCTCTCAGAGAAAATAAGTCCCACTTGAGTCACACGAGGAAGAACAAGTTAATTCAGAGACTGTGACATTTTACTAGTGTTAAAGAAGATAAAAATGTTTATCTTTGTTTAAATATACTCGGTAGAAGGAAACGTAATAGTTTGTTTACAACATTAAAACATACACAAGGACAACTCCTGCTTCTAGTTCCACCTGTCGTTTCAGAACATATATTAATAAAAGATAACTCTTATTGTTAGTAAAAGTAGCAGTACAAAGTGTTTATTAAGATTGCAGAAGGGAAACTCCTACATAAATTCATACATATATGTATGTGATTTTGTGTCAGTTGCAGAGAGAGGTGATACACAGGTTCCTGGCAATTGGCTAAAATAAAGCTATAGTAAAATGTAATCAAAAAGATAACAGTAGAATAAAAAGATGATCTATACGTAGTTCATTATTGTTTCATATAAGGCCTTAAAAAAAAATATGTTTGTTTCCTGTAACATTCCCAAAAAATCAAGGTGTCGGTAGGTCGGGATATTTTTTTTTTTTTTTTTTTTTTTTTTTTGCACAAACTTCAAAAAGTTGTGGGTTGAAATTGTTGTTACAATAATGATTACTCTTTATATTTAAGGTAAATGTTGACTAGGATGACATATTTTATATTTCAAATAACGCTAAAATTAATATTTTTTGAATAAATGGAATCAGCTTATTGATCAAACCAAAGAGCAAACGAAGATTTGGCAGAAAAAAAAATCCGCTCGGGGGTAATTTGAAAGGGTTGGTCGGGTTACAGGAAACAAACTTATTTTTTTTTAGGCCTAAACAACAGTCTGAATCAACTACAGAGAAACAAAGATGAACAAAGAGCCTATTTCTTTTTTATTCAAAAATGATAATACTTATGTACTACCTATGTCCAAAAATTAGTAATTTCAAAAGTATTTATAAAATGGTAGTGATGAGTTTGTTATTTATGTTTCTTTTTTCTTAAAAAAAATTTTAACCAAAAGTTTAGTGTTCATTCAGTGCCCTGATATTGTTTCCACCATTGTTTACCTTGAACAGGTGATCATTCTTGACTGTGTTCAAATATTAATAAAATGGTCTTTTTAGCATGAACAAGTTCCTTATGTGTGTCTTTGCTCTGTGACCCAGACCCATATAGGACTTATTTTCTCTGTTGAACTTATCTTATTAATATTCGAAATTCCTAGTGTGAAACTGTAACAGATACATTTATGTGCCTCTGCTGGGGATTGAACCCGGGGCCTCTGGCTTGCCAGTCCAGTACTCTACCGATTGAGCTAAAGGATTAACCCACTAGCCCAAGCTAGTAGGAAGCCGTGTATCTGACACTACCACAAAACGGTTAGGGCGAGTGCAGTCTTATTTTTTTAATAATTATTACAGAACTTTATACACCTCTCAAATGTCATTTTGCATTCTGCTTATGGTGTTAAACTTTTCAGTACACTCATTTAACCTGTGTTTACTGCATCTCATAAGTTCAACTTTTTTAAAAACGATATTTATGACAAAATAGAAGTATTCTCTTCCTTTGTAGACTTTTCATGCAATGGGATCAAGATTCCAAAATTCTCGGATTTTCTGACAAATTCGGAAATACCCGAGCTGTTTAAATGACGAAAATATGACATCACATACAAAATCATTAAGTCCAAGGTTGCAAACGATAGTTTTATGGAATTGAAATTACAATTAAACCTTTTTTTTTCAAGTAAGTTGTTGTTATGCTTGAGCCACCATGTTGCTATGCATTGCATAGTATTATTGGGAGTTTGAAATTTTCTTCACGCGGACTGATAAAAATTTCCTTTAACAATGTGAAGATTTCAACCCGATTTTCCTACATTTTTTCACATCTATGGAGATCGCTACGTGAGTTCTTGAGTATCGTAAGCAGTTGTTTGCTTCCCATTTTTCTAATCTATGAGTATGAGATTCCATAGAATGGTATTGAATAAATATTAATGTCATTGATTTGTATTTTGTTTTTTGTATATTGTAAATGTGAAGCAAAATGGCTTCAGTGTAAACATTGAAAAATCCAAGATAACTCGGCTGATACTCTGGGCTTCCAAAGAGATTAGAAGCGTGCAATACTTTTACCAGAGTAGGAGTTATAATTTATTGATGAGATCTTAATTAAATGTATTACAAATTTTTCTTGATCAAATATTAAGGTAGGTACAATCATGATTTAAGTAAAAGTACCTGGTACTAGAAGATTTTCTGTTTAAAAGGCTTGTGATGCACATGCAGACTGAGATTCTCCCTCAGATTGGTTGGAAATCGTGTTGAATTTTTTAATGGGGTTTACCATAGGTTGAATTGGTAGGTGAATGTGTGGATACAAATTTGCAAAAAGGGTATGACTTTTGTGCTCCTACAGTTTTCAAGATGAGAAGTTTTGAGTTCTACTGGTCCAATTTTAATTAGATTGAACCAATAAAATACAGCATGAATTCTTTTATTAGTACATTAATTGGTAGCAAAAATGGTTCCCTCTTGTAAATGTGGATGTATTTTAATTAATGGAACACAAGAGGAACAAACTGTGTTATATCATTTTTGTATCAAGCATGATGACATCAAAGTTATACTGGAAAACTGGTTTTCAAATACTCTTTTAAATTTCCAGTTTAGAAAAAAAATATAAGCCACGTAATTGACATGCTAGTTATGGATTAAAAACGGTTGCAAATAGTTGAGAACATTATGATGAAATATATTAATATAAATAGGTTGTACAGGTAATTTTCTCCGCTCCAAAGTAGAGGGGGTATACTGTTATACCCTTGTGTGTCTGTATGTTTGTCCGTCCGTAACAAAATTTTCCTTGCAGTTTTCTCGGTAACTACTCATGGAAGAAATTTTAGCACACTCGTTTAGGCATGCAATATGGTGGGATAAATTTTTGTACCATCTGATGTCAACTTCCTGATTATCTGTTGGTCTGTCCGTACCATACATGACAAATTTTTGTTACAGTTTTCTCAGAAACTACTCATGACATCACAATTGCTTGAAATTTCAGGAGACTCTTTGTTGAGGCATATCGTATGGTGGATTCATTTTTGTATGAATCCGATGTCAACTTCTTGTCTATGTGCTCATATATATTTTTTTCATATGTGCATTACTTGTGACAAGACCTTTTAGAGTGCGATTATGCAATATGATATTCGATGTCATGATTTGATATTGAGTTATGATGCATATTTAAGAAACTTTAATCTTGGCTGTAACTTTATCTGATCCAAGTGTCTTTATTGTAAGTACAAAACAGTAGAGCTACAGTTTGTTAAAACAAATCTTGTTCAGCATAAATGGAATTAAAATCATGCTGACCATTCATTTTAAGGCCAATGCAAGTTTTTCTTTCTCTCTGCATCCAACAACATTTCAAAATCTATCTACCTATATGAAAAAACACAAACCAAAAAATAAAACAGAGACTTCATAGTAAAAAAAAATTATGTAATTCAGAGAATTTGATTTATCATTCTTTTTTAAACAAATTTCAAGGTATTAAATGGTTAAAATATACCAATTGTAACACATTGTAGACAAATATTTAGAGAAATTGACAGAATTCAAAGATTCTGCTCAGAATAGCTAATTTCAAGACTTCTGATTTTGTTTTTTTCTGATATGGGGGTCCAAAAACCAAGGTGAATGTGGTGGCTAACATAGAAAAAAAACTTGAAATGGCCTAAAGGATTGTTTGAACAATTTTGAGTGCAGGTTAAATACAATTCCAATAACACAAAGTCCTCCATGGAATATTTTTTAAAATGAAATTTTATGAATTAAAAATAGAAGTAAAAATAGTTTGGTATGTACCATATATACTCGCCTGTAAGTCAGTTTTTTGGGAGTTTGGTTCAAAACTCTTTATCCGACTTGTGCGCGAGTTATGAAAAGACTGGTATTTAAGCGGGTCAATCCTTCTAATTTAAGCTTAAAATATACAACCGACTTATAGGCGGACCGACTTATAGGCGAGTACATACGGTATATTGGATGATTACACAAAAACTGTATGCCAGTAAATGTTGCATACATTTATATGGTACATATAATTTCTGGAAATGTGTGACAAATGTTCAAGGTAAGTCTTGTGTGAAAATGGTTTACCGATTAACTTGCATCCGTCTTTAAATGAATGTTGGCATATATTTTGCATGTAATTTTGAATTAACTTTCAGGTTTAAAAATTTTTCAACTTTTTTGCCTTTTTAATTTTGCTTTGTGCTACAAATAAATATATTATTTTAAATATTTACATTGTAGTTTCCAACAGCTGCTATCTATTTTTGAAAGTGTCAGTGATGGCAGCATTATTAATTTGAGAATGTGTGTATGTATCAAGTATATGCTATGCTGATCCATCTTTTATGGTATAGATAATAACATTCTTACTTCTTTTTTTTTTTAGATTACAGAATGCCTAGGAAGAGGAGTTGGAAGAAAGCTGCTGTAAAGAAGACGAAATCATGTAAGGCAGATGTGGGTGACAAGTACCCCACAGATGTTGGCCACGTCCAACCATCTGTGCCTCTGGGTGTAGGCCACGTCCTAACACCTATGACATCTGTACCGGCAGGGGTGATCTCTACCACCCCTGTGACAGTGGTCTCTGCGGCTCTCCCTGAGACCACTTTGACTCAGACTATGTCTCAAATGATGCCTCAGATGTTTACTCAGAATATCTCTCAGATGCTTACTCAGAATATCTCTCAGATTACAACTCAGAATATTACTCAGTTTACAATGAACAATATACCAAATGAAACAACACATGTACTGAAAGGTAATTGTATGCATCAGAATTCAGATAATCTGGTGTTTGGGTCTTTCCATCAGGGAAGCATGAGGTTTTCATCATTTTCAAGAGGTAATCAGTGTACATGCAATTCACTTTTGATGTTGTCAAATGCATATGAAAATTTTTCATTCACTAGTTTTTTTTTTAGATCAGACTTTGCTCAAGGGAGATAATTTGTACAGCACAGTTGTGAAGAATCTTCAGAGTGCTGGAAAACTGAAAAGCAGATTACTGATGTTTGATGAACTACCAGCTCATATTGATTCTGGTGAAAATTACCACATGGTTGATAAGTTTGATACCTTGTTTGGCTTATTAGTTACAGATGATAAGAAAAATCAAATTCAAACTCTACATGAATGTCTTCAACAGGCATTGGGGCTATCTAGATATGTATTGATAATGATTGGCTCGATATGTTCAGCATTATACAAAGCTTCAGACAATGATGTCTATTTTTTTGACTCGCACTCTCATGGGGGATATGGATTGTCTTACTGTGATGGAAAGTCTCTGATGAGACACAGTTGCTGCTTAGATGATTTATTAGGATTTCTGTATGCAATGTATGAAAGTATGCACATTGAATTTGCAACTGAATTTGAAGTGATGCCTGTTGCCTTCCGTACACTTATTCATAGCTTCCCTAGCAATAATCAAAGTATGCATCAATACTGTAGATTAGATCAGTCAGCAACAGCTGCTTTCAAGAACAAACAGTCTGTTGGTAGTTATACTGGTCACTTAAAAACAACAGAGATAAAGAAAGATAAAAAGAATTACATGAGAGAATATATGAGAAACAAGAGACAAGATCCAGAGTTTAAAGACAAGGAAAGGGACAGTAAGAGAAACAAGAGACAGAATCCAGAGTTTAAAGACAAGGAAAGGGACAGTAAGAGAAACAAGAGACAAGATCCAGAGTTTAAAGACAAGGAAAGGGACAGCAAAAGAAACAAGAGACAAGATCCAGTGTTTAAAGACAAGGAAAGGGACAGTATGAGAAACAAACGACAAGATTCAGAGTTTAAAGAAAAAGAAAGGGACAGTAAGAGAAACAAGAGACAGAATCCAGAGTTTAAAGACAAGGAAAGGGACAGTAAGAGAAACAAGAGACAAGATCCAGAGTTTAAAGACAAGGAAAGGGACAGCAAAAGAAACAAGAGACAGAATCCAGAGTTTACAGACAAGGAAAGGGACAGTAAGAGAATTAAAAGGCATTAAGAAGAGTCCAGATACGGTGAGCAAACAAGAGATTTAATGAAGAAAAAGGAAATGAGACAAAATCCCAACCAGTTAGAAAAAGAGAGATTGAAGATGAAAGAAAAGAGAAAAAATAAAGAATACAGAACATCAGAAAATATTGCTGCAAAACAATCAAAAGCACAGTCACGGGGGAATTTGGACTATATTGAAACTGAAAAACAGAGAAACAGAAAAAGTAAATTTGGAGTTGATGCAATAGAGTGTGTTGACAATTTTCACAACAATGTAAGATTGGGTCCTGTGTTTGTATGCACATGTTGCCAACAGACATGGTTTCATGAAAGTGTTTCAAATGTCAATAATGTTTTGTTGGATGCTGAAATCAAAAGGAAGTATTTTACTAATACAAAGTCTGTAAATGGGCAAGAATGGGCAACACTTGCAATTCAAGCTTAAAAGAAAGTCGAACTCCAAAACTTTTTTGCAAATGGAATGACATGGATTCAAAAACCAAGTGAATTAAATTTGTTACCGTTGGAAGAAAGACTTGTATCCTTAAGAATTCCCTTCATGCAAATAAGAGAATTACCAAGAGGAGGGCAGTATTCTGTAAAAGGAAATGTTGTAAATGTGCCAGTTGACATACAACCAACAATTAATAGTCTTCCCAGGAGACTTGATGAAAATATCACAATACCTGTGAAGTTAAAAAGGAAACTTTCTTTTCAGCACTCTTATTGTCATGAAAATATCCGACCTACAAAGGTTTTGATTGCTTTACATTGGTTAATGAAAAACAGTGAATTTTATCAGAATTCAAACATCAACATAGATGACAACTGGTTCCATGAGGTTACCAATTCAGCAAGCGAATTAATGAGAGAGTTTATAGAGGGCCACACCAATCAAGGTTCAACAATGCATGACCAATCAGATGAATCAGACTCTGACGAATTCTGTGAAGTTGATAGTAGTAGTAAAGATGGAAATTGTGATACACTACTAGACAGTGACTCGTATGATATGAATCAGATCTTCACATTTGCTCCAGGAGAGGGACAACGTCCTATTAGTTTGTATCAAGATCAAATGGCTGAGTATTTGTCATTTCCAACAATATTTTGTGGTAAAGGAAGAGAAGACAATGATCAGCGTCAAGTACCCGTTTCATATGCTGATATTGCCAAGTGGGAATTACGAAGTGTCGATAGACGTGCTGCACAGTCGGTACCAAACTTGTTTTTCAAATTGAAAAAGATCCAACTAAAACAGGTATCAGACAAATGCAATTTAGCTCTTAGGAAGTGCAAAACAAAGGGGAAAACATTTACTGCAAATGAAATAAGAAATCCTGATCAAGTTAATGACATTGTTAGACACAATGAGGGATTCTATGTTTTCAAACAGTTGAGAAATTCTCCTCCTTATCTTGAAACAAGGAAGAAAGATGTTTTTGCAATGATACGACAGCTTGATCTACCAACTTGGTTTATGTCCTTTTCTGCTGCAGATACAAGATGGAGTGATCTGATAAGGGCACTAGGTGTTTAAAAAGATGACAGAGAGTACACAGATTCTGAAATTGAGTGTATGACATGGAATGAAAAATCAAAGTTAGTTCAGAAAGACCCAATTACATGTACAAGGTATTTTGATCATCGTTTTCGAACTTTTTTGAATACTGTGCTTAAGAGTGATCATCATCCTATCGGCAAGGTAAAGGATTTCTTCTATAGGGTTGAATTTCAACAAAGGAGATCACCACATGTTCACATGATTGTTTGGATTGAAAATGCTCCAAAATACTTAGAAAATGATGACAAGGAAATTGTTGCATTTGTTGATAGCTACTTAAAATGTGAAAGGAATGCAGAAGACAATATGCTAGAATTACAGGTGCATAAACACTCGCAGACATGCAAAAAAAGAGGAAAGGCTGTTTGTAGATTTGGATTTCCACTTCCACCACTCCAAGCTACAATTATATTAGAACCTTTGGATAGTGAAGTTGAGAAATACAAGAAGATGCATAAAGCTATGCAAGACAAAATGAATGAATTTAAAAATGGATGTGATGTAAGCTTCAGTTTCCAAGAGTTTTTGCAGGATGTACTACAACTATCTGAAGATGATTATATCAAATGCATCAGAAGTTCCTTGAGAGGATCCAAAGTATTTCTAAAGCGTAAACCCTGTGACCTTAGAGTGAATGCTTACAACAGTACACTTCTTCATGCATGGGCAGCTAATATTGACATTCAGTATGTCTTGGACCCATATGCTTGTGCAATGTACATTGTCTCATACATAAGTAAATCCCAAAGAGGTATGAGCGACCTGCTAAGTAGAGCAGCAAAAGAAGCAAGAGAGGGCAATCTTGACATTAAGAGACAAGTTAGACACATTGGAAATCAATTTCTTAACAGTGTTGAAGTTGGAGCACAAGAAGCAGCATATCTGGTTTTGCAAATGCCACTTACAAAGGCATCAAGAGATGTAACGTTTATAAACACATCTCCAGTTGATGACCGTGTAATACTTGTCAAACCTGATTCAGAACTTGAAAAGTTGAATGCTAACTCCACAGACATAGAATGCAGTAACATAGTCAAAAGGTATGCAAAACGTCCAAAACAACTTGAAAACTGGTGTTTAGCTGACTATGTCTCACAGTTAGATGTAGTTTTCCCAAAGGAAAATATAACTGAGCTGTCTGAAATGGAAACAAATGATGATGAGAGGCACCAGTCAGAAAATGAAGAAAGTGGATCTGATACTGAAGGTGAATTTAAAGATGACAGCACATTAGTTGTGTTGAAAAATGGAATCAAAATCAAGCGCAGAAAAACAGCAAGAGTTATAAGATATGTGCACTATAGTTTAAAGACAGACCCAGAAAATTACTACAGAGAAAAACTAATGCTGTTCACTCCATGGCGAAATAAATGTTCTGATCTTCTGTGTGGACAGCAGAGCTTTGAGCAGTCATTTAACCAGAAAAAATTTTTCTTAGCTCAGAAAATCAAACAGTATGAACACAATGCTGATGTGCTTGAGCAGGCAGAACAGATGGCGCAAGATGATTTGACTGAAGCATATGATGAATTAGCTCCTGGTGCTCAGCAAACTGAAGCGGATGATGAATATGAAGGAAATGTTGATTCTGAAACTTTTGTTCATTTCAATCCTGAAAGGCCAATTGAACAGAGAGAGTATGATATAGTAAGTGATGTTGGAATTCCATCAACAGGACAACTGAATGAGCAGAGTTCTGTTAGATTACCTGATGATGAGTATTTAAAGCTTGTGGCCAGTCTGAATTTGAAGCAACGTGAATTCTTTAATCATGTTATACAATGGATCAAATGTAAAAAGGAACCTATTCATGCATATCTGTCAGGAGGTGCAGGTGTTGGGAAGTCAGTATTAATAAGAGCACTTTATCAAACTTTACATCGGTATTTATGTGCTAAGGAGGGTGAAAATCCAGATGATATACGAATTCTTCTTTGTGCATACACCGGCAAAGCTGCATTTAACATTGGTGGTCAAACAATTGCTTCTGCATTTCACCAGAAAATTAACAGACTCATGACATGGACAAAAAATTTATACTGTTTTTGCCAGTGCATGAGCCTCCGTGCTATGAGCTTCCAGTGTTTCCCCATTATTTGTTATGTAGGGAATCAAAAACTATACTTAAAGCAAGAATCCCATGGGTCACAATACTTAGTATTTATGGCTCTTTTTGTTTTCATCAGCAGATCCTTTTTTCAAATATACATATATATATATACATACATACATACATACATATATATATATATATATATATATATATATATATATATATATATATATATATATATATATAAAGCACTAAAAACGAACAATACTGTATATCCTAATTTTTATTGTTCGTGTCGTTGGTCAGTTTTAATGTTTCATATATATATATATATATATATATATATATATATATATATATATATAGAAAGCACTACAAAAACAACACTGTATATCCTAAGTGTCGGATCTACTAAATAGATACAAGGTCAAGGATGGAAATTTATATAAAGCACTAAAATGACCAACGACACGAACAATAGAAATTGTCAAATTTTCGGGACGCCCTGTCCCTTCCTCAGGACAAAGAAAAAAAGTTAAAAAGTCATAAAAACAAAGGAAATAGAAAAACAAAAACGGCTAGCACTACTAAACTACCAAACACTATTTATTTACAATGTTACATGTTGAATTTGAATTTTATAATCAGTTTTAAAGAAATAAATCCGGACCGCTATGAAATACGTCCGGTCTATCGGGTGTACTCTGGTGAAGTGCATAATTGAATGAATTAATTATCGCTAATTAATTACGGCCAAGTAGTAAATCGTACACTATCTTATTCTCTCAAAATAGCTTAACTTTACATAATAAAAAGAAACCAAAATAAGATAATTTAGATGTATTAAAAATGTAATTTGGAAATGTTTTAGGACTGTTTATCGGATAAAAGATATAATAAACAAAAAAGTAAGCAAAAAACTAATAAAGCGAATTAACGGTAAAGTTAACAATATATAGAGAGAATAAACTTGCTTGTTACAATCAGGAATTGTGTCTAGTTCACGTTCATCCTGGTGAAGTCATTTAGTTTGTTGATACCATTAGGGCGGAATGACTTCAGTCTGTGCATCCAGATCTTTTCCTTGCTTTTTCTCTGAGAATCGGTCCAATTCGGATTATGGTCAATAACCACTACTGTCATGTCCTCCCATTTGTGTCCTTCAAGGTTAAAATGTTCCCCAACGGGTTCATTGAGTTTTTTGGTCTTAATGGTCGAACGGTGATTATTGATTCTCCTGCGGATATCTCCCGTTTCCCCAACGTACTGTTTGGAACAAACTTTACAACTGATAAGATATATGCAGTTTTCTGTTTGACAAGACAAATTCCCTAGAATTCTGTAGCTGCGGCCTGTAACGGGGCTTTTAAAGCTGTCTGTGTCAGAGCTGTGCTTACAGAGAAGACATCTTCTGTCAGAGCAAGCTCTAAAGCCTCCGTTAGGTAATGGATTGTCCAATCTGGTTCTAACTACCATGTCCTTTAAGTTCCTCGGGCGCCTGTAGGCAGCCAATGGAGGTTCCTTAAAGACCTCTGCCATTCTTTTGTTAGAGTGGAGAATTGGCAGGTTCTTTTTAAGAATACCGCTGAGGTTCTTAAGGACGGGATGGTATGTGGTTACCAGAGGGACCCTACTGCTGTTTTCGTTTTCCTTGTAGAGTAAGAGGTTTTGTCTGTCGTGTCCTGCCATCTCATCAATAGCAGTTTGTATGTTGTTGGCTTTGTAGCCTCTGTTGCATAAATGGGACGTTAGGAGACTGCTCTGTTCCTGATACAAGGCAGGGGATGAACAGATGCGACGAATTCTGGTAGCCAGACCCTTAAGCACACCTTTGAATGTGTGTGTGGGGGATGACAGCTAGTCGGCATGAGGTATAGGTGGGAATCGGTGGGTTTCGTGTGGAGACTAAACTCGATTTCGCCATCAATCAAGGTAGATGTAGTATCTAAGAATTGTGTTTTTGGAATTAGATACGTCTACAGTAAATTTGATAGACTGATGGAAGGTGTTGGCAAACGAAATGAATGCTTCGAGGCTCTCGCGGCATTCCACCCACTTCATCTCTATATCGTCAATGAAACGCAACCAGCTAAGGGGCCTAAATGGTGCGTGAAGTAACAAGTTGCGTTCAAGTCTGCCCATGAAAATATTGGCATAAGATGGGGCCATTCTCGTACCCATCGCAGTGCCATTAACCTGCAGGTAATGTTCTCCATTAAACATGAAATTGTTACATTTGAGAACATGTTCAAGGAGCTTGGTAAAGGACTCAGTGGAAGGAGTTTGTATTGATCTACTGTCCCAGACTTCTCTACAGGCCTCGATACCCTCATCGTGCGGAATGTTGGTGTACAAAGATGTAACGTCCATAGTCACGAGAAGGGTATGATCTGGAAGACCAGTCGAGGGCGTCTTGTTGATATAGTCTGTGGTGTCCTTGAGATAGGATGGCAAATTTTCTACATGTGGACGGTGATGCAAATCAATGTATTCAGAAATTTTCTCCGTGGGGTGTCTGATTGCACTAACTATAGGGCGACCTGGCATGCCTTCTTTATGTATCTTAGGAAGCAGGTAAAATATGTCCTGGTCTTCAGTCAATAGGATTGAGTGTCTCATAGACGTTTATACCAATCTCGTTATTTTCAAACATTTCATCGAGAGTTTTGGTGATAGTGGTGGAGAATTCTTTAGAAGGGTCAGAGTCAAGTTTCTTATAGAAACGTTCGTCTGAGAGTTGTCTATGGGCCTCCGCCATGTACGTCTCTTTGTCAAGTACTACTACTGTAGAGCCTTTGTCTGCTTTCTTGATCACGATGTCATCCCGATTCTTTAATGATTGTGAGGCGGATCTCTCTTCCTTACTTAAATTGTCGGGGGCCATATCTGGCATGGAAAGGAGTTTCTCAATGTCTGACTCAACGGCGTCAACATACGACTCAGGGCTCCGCATTTGCCTGGTGCAGGTTCCCAGTTGCTTTTGGGCCGATAGAGTTTGTGTTTCTCTAGGTCGTACAATTGTGGCTGGGAAGAGTCGTATGAATCATCATCGCAGTCTTTTCTAGAGAAGTGCTCCTTTAGTCGAAGTCTCCGAAAAAATGCTCGGGTGTCCTCTCTGACTTGTTTTTCGTCGACCTCATGTGGCGTGGGACAGAAATTCAGCCCCTTAGAAAGAAGTGAGGTCTCCGACTCGGAGAGAGGAACACTAGATTTATTGAGCACTGGACAGATGTCAGGAGTTTGCAAGGGTCCGTCCCCCGTGATTGTCTTTTTGCGCTTGAAGCGTCTAGAGCGGGGTTTACGTGATTGGTTAACTCTGACCTCTGACCGGTCGTTTCTGGTCTGTGGAACATTGTCTCGGAGAAATTTCTTCTTTTGAGTATTGTTGAGATCTTTGGTTAGGGCCATATTGTACGTAGCAATAATATTATGGGCTTCATCAAGGTTAGCTTGGGACATGCTATCAGTGAGGGATGATTCTAAGGACGTGATATCACTCTCAAATTGTCCTAACTTGTGAATATCCCAAGAAAGACAGAGTGACATCAATTGTCTAGAACACCTCCTTGTGATACATTCCCAGCGTTCTTGAAAGCGTTTGGAGATTGGCCCTATGTTAGGCGTGACATTAATCTGGAAACCTTTAGGTATAATGTCACACTTTTAGTAGGTCTGTAAATTTGAAACACGGTGTTTAGTTTTGATTGATTTTTGGTGTTGTTTCTTCAGGAGTTTGAATGTTGGATTACTTTTTATTGACATGTTGAAAAGGTAATAAAAAGCTGTTTGCCTAAACAATGAGAGTAATGATTTAAAATGAATTCGCCTGAAGTCGAAAAAATCGAAGAACGATTGAACTCAATTTCGTAACGTAATTTCCGGAGATAAATTTATTATTTCTTTTATCCGATAAACAGTCCTAAAACATTTCCAAATAACATTTTTAATACATCTAAATTATCTTATTTTGGTTTCTTTTTATTATGTAAAGTTAAGCTATTTTGAGAGAATAAGACAGTGTACGATTTACTACTTGGCCGTAATTAATTAGCGATAATTAATTCGTTCAATTATGTAAATCGCACTTCACCAGAGTACACCCGATAGACCGGACGTATTTCATAGCGGTCCGGATTTATTTCTTTACAACTGATTATAAAATTCAAATTCAACATGTAAAATTGTAAATAAATAGTGTTTGGTAGCTTAGTAGTAGTGCTAGCCGTTTTTGTTTTTCTATTTCCTTTGTTTTTATGACTTTTTAACTTTTTTCTTTGTCCTGAGGAAGGGACAGGGCGTCCCGAAAATTTGACAATTTCTATTGTTCGTGTCGTTGGTCATTTTTAGTGCTTTATATATATATATATATATATATATATATATATATATATATATATATATATATATATATTGATCGCCCTTTATCATGATTTGAACAAATCTAGTCTAGCCCTGAAGATGCTTCACATAAAAAAGACTAGTCATGGCTTACTGAGTATCTGTTTTTGAAAACAAAAAATTCAAAAATCTTTCATAAGAATTCTTTTGGTCCTTTCCTAGCCCTAGGGTCATTTATGAAAAAATATAAATCTACACTATATACCTGAAGTTGCTTTCTCATAAATTTGACTGATCATGACTTTCCCGTTCTTTCGAAGATTTTTAAAGACTTCTAATGTAGGCACACAATACCCCATTATTTGAACAAATCTGAATCTACACTACCTAAGGATGCTGGTAGGTTGATGTTCTTGAGTAAAATGTCTCTATAAAACTTTGATTTGTACTATGGCCCTATCCGAACCCAAAGGTCAAGATATAAGTGAACTTGAATCTACACTACCGGAGAATGCTTCCATATTAATACAACTAATCATAGCTTTGTTGTTCTTTAAGATTTTTTTCTTTTTCTTTCTATGTAAAACTTTGATTTCTGTTGAGGCCCCAACTTTCTTTTCTTATATATATTCCAATGAAAAACTTGATCCTCTATTGTGGCCCAACCTACCCTTATTGGATTTTGATTTTAACGCACTTCAATTTATACCTTATAATTAAGTTTTGGCATGTATAAGTTTCATATTGTATGGACCAGTAGTTCATCAGAAGATGATTTTTAAAAGATGACATTTAATTTTCACTCATTCTTAATTATCTTCCCTTGAAAGAGTTGCTCTTCATTTAAAATGATTTGAATCTCATCACTCAAGGATGCCAAGTTTCATTGAAATTGACCATTTTGTTTCGAGAAGAACATGAAATTGTAAAACATTTGAAACAATGACAACATTGAATACAATTTGATCAGCCTTTGGATCAGGTGAGTTAAAAAAATTAATAGTTTATGAAGGACACATGATAGACACTGGACACCCTTCGATCAGAAAATTTCACTTGAGCCATTAACTCAGTTGAGGTTAACAGTAAACAGAAATATAATAGTTTTGCAGGATTCAGTGCTTTGTTGACTATGAAATGTGATTGGGCATCTCTTCAATCTTATACTTAAAAGCTGCTCAGTATACATACATTTGTACTGGAGTCATTTAAACATGTACACATGTTCTCACTTGTACAATAGCTCTCCCTTAATTTTTCTGTAAAATTACACGTAGTACAAGTTCTTGATGAATTCAATCATAATGTATCCATAATCCTAGATGGAAGAATTTTTATCCCTGTGTAAATGTTTAGATTTCACCGTGTTGCTTATTCTTTGTCATTTCCCAACAAATGCTCTTCTGTATCAATTTCATTCAGTTATCAGCTAACAGTCATGCCTATTTAAAAGAAATTCAAAATTTCTCATTTTAAATAGCAATAAAAATGTTAAAGAAATTTTGAAACAATCAGTGATAAACCATGAGGTCAAAGACACTGTCAAATTTTATGTGCATTATTTGTATAAGTATTTTATGAAATAGAAGTTTACATGCAATCATTTGAGTATGTAATAAAAGTAACACAGAGGTGGATGAATTTAGAATTTTTTTTAAAGATTTCACATAAAGAAATTCACATAACTTGCACATGTCAAAAATTTGCTATGGATGGCAATCGTAAACCAGTTATTAACCAACTAATCATTAAGAAAGATCAGGTAACCTGTTATGACTTTCAAAACTGGTTAGTCAATATTTTTGATATGATAATCATACGTACTTTTTAAATAATATGTATATCTAAATATATACATGTATAGTTAAAAAATTAACACTTAGCAGGCTTAGAGTGCTTAAAACTGAAAAGCTGTAATCCACGAATTGAATCACAATATGCAGCCACTGTCAAAAGATGTCCCCATTAATTAGTCAACTACTTAAAATTATATACCTTGTCACAAAAAATTCTACTCTATATCTGATTCAATTGATGAGTTGAAAACAACACCTACTTTTCCACTAAACATTGTTTTACATGGTTATCATGATGATTAATCTAGTTTATTATTTGTCACAATAGTCTAATGGAAAGGCATTGACTTTATGACTGGGAAGCTAGTTCGCCTCATACCTAAGACATTACATAGGTAGTGACTGTTCCTTCATCAGGCACTGTCATGGTAGGTATTGGCATGATAAAGACCTTACTACACAATGGTCCTAAGTGTCAAGTAAAGCCCCTTAACCAGTTTATGGCTCGGTGGCATTTCTATCTGAGTGATAAATTCTTGAATGGGATGTGAAACAACATATAATCAATCAATTTAGTTCATTATGACATTTTATTTATAAAAGTCAAGAACTCTAATAATCATAATTTACGAATTGTTTTATTATATACGAAGATGAATTGAAAGAAAGTAATTAAAATTTCAAACAATTAAGCCTTGTCTGTTCGATTAACCTTTTTCTCGGTGGAATATTTTCTTCTTCTTTTTTTTTCAGTTTTTAATAATGCAGATCATAAGCATGATATAAGCCTGAGAATTTAAAACTCTATTTACATTTGTTAAAGAATATCAACTTTTACCATAGCAATATTTAAAGTAGCTAACTATGAATTATTTAATTTGTGCATTTTTGGATTCAAGAATACTACTAGTAATTAGGATTTGTTAACAACTTTTCCTTCATCTAAAAGTGGCATGGTGGTTAGAGTACTTTCACATTTTGCTCTAAATTTGCAAAATATTTAAGAGCTGATCCTTACGTTATGGGTTCGAATCCACTAAGTAACAAGGAAATAGATCCTACGAATAAAACCGTTTATTAATTTAAGCCGAGGTCACATGATGCAGTAAGTGCTAGCACTAAAAAGATCCCTCTCTGACCAGTGACCTTCAGTGCTGAATATAGTTCTAAATTTGCGGCCTTCCACTGGCATCTCCTACAACATCATCGATTAAAGTTATATTTACAGTATGTATTTAAAACCATGACTGTGAAATCTACACAGCCGAGGAAAACTAAAAATTGACAAATTTACAAGCTTTTTCATTCGAGCCTGACATATTGCACTGTGTTCAAATTAAATTACATTACCCAACCTCTAACGATTTTTTGATAAAATCCTTGCTTACGATTGGTTGTCGTCAGTTGCTGAAAGACTTATACACGGTCACTTGAAAATCAATACATGGTCAATACGCAGTTATCGTTCTTTTGGGTCAGTTCTAGTTAATCCTTTGTAAGTGATGATGTCTATTTACAATTAAAATCTTAATGTCAGTAACGAGCACAAATTATGGAACCTTTTCACTTTACTAAATTTCTTCAACATTGTCTGTACGTTTTTACTGCGCGACTCACTATTATGAGACAAAGAAACACTATTATGTAGTGCTCACAGCGTGACTTCATAGTAGGTATTTTACAAGGGTGATGAAACATAAAGCAGGAAGAAAATTGATTCTGCAAACCAAAGCCAAATGATTATTTATAATATTATCGGAGGCATAAATTCATCATAGAGTTTTTGTAGTGACCAGGAAAGGATGGTACCTGGTTAGTAAATTGTATACGTGGCTCGACTTTGTCTCGCCAGGTACAAAATATACTAACCAGGTACCATCCCGTACCCGGTCCCTACAAAATTACATGTATGTAACTATCATTAGCACACCAACCGCAGAGAAGACTTAATTTGATATTCTTTGTAATTAACATACACTATTTTATTCTTATCGCTGCAGCTGAACTGCACCATGAATCTGCTTTTTACAACTTGAACTGAATAATTTTTAATTTGTTGTGAAATTAGATGTAATTATGTATTTATAAGCCTTAAAGCTATTGCAGTAAAGATATGATAATGTCTTAAATGGGTTTACAGTTCGAGTCTGGATCAGAAAAAAAAAATCGGCTGTTCAATGTAAACATCATGAGCGTTTAGGCATTTATCAATTCCTGTATATTTAAAATTATTTAGATATGCAAAAAATCTTAACTTCTTTTATATCATTCATACTCCACAGCAATAACGAAGACACTCAAATACCACTATTAACTCTTTTTCTTACTCGTTACGAGGGTCGTTCAATACGTAATGCAACAACCAGTATATCATAGTAAACGTAGATCTATTCAATTTTATTTTTTTCATTATTGAAATGTTCAATTAAATGTTCAAATAAAGAGCTCGTAATCACAGAAAACTCCATGATTTTTCCTATTGTCCTCGCAAAGAAATTCACTTTTAAAGTATGCATGGTCACTACATTGAGCTGAAAACTGTTTAAAATGATCTCTGCCAAGAAGATGAAAATGAGAGCGTATGTGAAAACTGTGCTTCTTTACAAAGATATGATTTTTATATATGGAAAGAATAGTCTTTAACGCTGTATAGTTTTCAGATTGATTCAGAAGTTTAAAAGTAAAAAAAGAGAGTTAAAATATAAAGGTCAAAGTGATAAGTGATACAAAAATTTGTAGGGTTACCAAAAATTATCGATGCAATGTGCAACATGATATCTGAAAATGTAAGATTTACATCTAAAGACATTGCTAGAACATTAAGTATTTCATCGTCATAACATTTTAAAGTATTCTGACAACGGAAATGAATATAATAATATTCCTATAAGATATGTGCCTTATTTTCTTAAAATTGCCTAAGAGAAAAATACTCATAAAATGTGCCAACGGTCTACTTAAAAACAAATATTTTAACAAAATAGAATATTTGTTAGATTTGCGTGCTGGATGACGAAACACTTTGGTGCACTTTTTATAACCAAAAAGGAAGATCAATAATAAAATGTGGAATCAAAGAAAAAGCTATCGTTCTTATTAATGTAAAGAGAAACAAGGGCCCCAAGCATGTTTAATTAGTTTTCATTTTTTTCTGGAGGTCCAGTAAAACATGTAGGAAGGATCATCAATGGTAACTTTTATGTTCAAATTGCACTGAGGAAAGATAAACAGATTTCCCGCAAAAGAAGGCCAAATATATACCACCCCCAGGGCAACGTTGCTGCAAATAAGCACAGAGAAATAAATGAAATTCTGAAGAAAAGAAAGTTTACACGGCTTTGCCATGCCCCATATCCGCTAGATCTCAGCCATTGTGAGATTTTTTTGTTAAAAAAATGCATGAAAACAATCAAAGAAAAATTTTACAATATTAGATATGTCTTGGAAAGTGATATTCATCAATGTCTTTAGGGCATCCCTAAAGATGGGTATGCTGAGGTCTTCTGGTCATGAGTGCAAAGACTTAAGACATGTGTAAAAGATAACAGGGAATGCTTTGAGGGATTGAAAATGTTTAGAATATATATTACACACTTTTCTTACTTTTAGATGACCTATTGCATTATTTATTGAATGACCCTCGTAAACGAACTGAAGACAGGACACACGCCGTTAGAATTTCCTCTCAATCGCACACAATATCACTATTTCAGAATACATCCTTCGGCAGAATACATCAACTGACAAAAATTTGTTGGAAAAAAAAAATGAAAAGAAACACTAGAAAAACAGAAGGGTCTTCCGAAGCGGATGCTCGGAAGACCCTAAATAATAATCTTTACCAACAGAATCAGTACAATCATTGTTCCATCTTTAAAAGGAAATGAATCTTTGAATAAAGTACGGAAGCCCAGGTGGCTCATTCGAGATTCGAATTGGTTATGGTTAACGTTCACAAAATATTGTGTAGGTGGCAAAGGGCAGTTTTTTTGGCAATCAAAACGTTTGGCTGACGTTTTCCTTAATATTGAGCTGCTTTTAAAATGTGCATTGGAAAATTTCAAATTCTCTCTACATGTAACAATAGTATGGTCTAGTCCCTTGAGGAATTTGAAGCTTTTAGGAATAAAACATGTACAACATACACATAGAGCAAAAATGATGGCAATCAGGGACAATCTCAAAATTTCATGAATATTTAGCCTATTTTCACTATTTTGCCAGATCTGCAACAGTTTCCAGGCCGGTGCTAATGCCCTACGCTACCACACAAAATGCAGACAAACACCTGTACATACCACTGAACAGCAAGAGATACTGGCTCAACCACCTGATTTTCAAGCTACAATTCATCCTATGAACCCACCCCGCTTTTCTGAGGAAATCCCGGTTGAGTGATTTTTGATTTTAGTTCCGTATTTCTAGTCCATATCCTATGAATAGTAGTAGTGACACTAAAGTGTCATATATATCAATAAAATATACAAGGTCACCAGTTCCCTCCAAATGCACACATAAAATATTCTAGCAATAAAATTACATATAATATGCATTCAAACCTTAAGTTTCTCTATTTTTTATATTTTTTGACCGGTATTAATCCAAAGCTATCCTCTGCCACCTTATAATACATTCGTACAAAATCGACAACATTAATGCAGCTTTATTTACTTTGCATAAGTACTGCCATCGACAATACTTGCTGTTGTTTGCTGTTCACTCCAGCATTAATACATAAGATGTATAAAAGATGCATGTATTTGTTTTTTGGGAAAATATACAAAGAAAATGGGTATATAAGCTTTACTGAGGAAATCTTGTTTCCTGTTTTTATTTTTTGTTATGCCAAGTTAAAATTGAAGCATGTTATTTTACATGTTATATATTAAACTAATAATAAAACAAATAGAAATGAATAACCTTAGTCATGATGTCATATTTTCATTTTGAAAGTGCATTGAAAGATCCGGATACTATGCAGTCCATGGGTAAGGATTGCAGAGACCATATTTTCCTCCACCTTTGTTGATAAAAAACTAGTAATTCCGAGATTCAAATTCTAGTCAAAACTTAGTAAAGGGGAGTAATCGAATCCTAAATCCACCTTCTAAATAGTTAATATAGATCTTAAATCTCGAAATCCTAATTTAACTCGTAATCTTGAATGAGCCTTTCATTGTTTTGTAGTTGGATTTGGAATTAGTTTTACTCGTGGGACAAGATTTTTTTTTTTATAATTTCACTCGTGCTTTGCACTCGTGAAAATATAAATTTAATCCTGTCCTACGAGTGAAATAAATCCCATATTCAACTGTAAAATATTGAATTTTGTGCTTATTATATTTTCTTTGATTTTTCCTTTTCATTTGTTTTTTTTCTTTCTTTTTTTGTAACACGTGTCATAATCTGGACGTCATAGCTCAAGCGATTGTGAGATCGAATACATTGTAAACATGGAATTTAGCAACATATATCAAATAGTTAATTTACTCTCTCTCTCTCTTTTAAAGGGAGTAATTTTTTAACACTCATGAAGGGAAGGAAAATCCAGAGTTTTGCAGCACTTCTGATATTCTCTCATTCTGTGA
The DNA here is from genome assembly GCF_033153115.1 of Saccostrea echinata. Taxonomy (NCBI): domain Eukaryota; kingdom Metazoa; phylum Mollusca; class Bivalvia; order Ostreida; family Ostreidae; genus Saccostrea; species Saccostrea echinata. Next base: position 61,302,677 of record NW_026889803.1, on the reverse strand, counting down.
CAAAATATCACTTAGATATTCTTTCACGCTGTGACAAAATATCACTTATTTAATTAAAAAAAATAAATAACAGGATTTTATTGTTGATTTTTTTAAAAGGATTTATTTCTGTATTCTTGCATCGCAGGGCTTTCATAGCCGGATTAAAAGGCTTTGTTTCCATACTCCATATTAGCAGTTTTAATACTTCTTATCATTAATAATAACGACAAGAAATAGTAAAAATATATTCTTAGAAGACTTCATTCTTGCCCTATTAAATCTCTAGAATCAAGGAGCTTCTCCTCCAGGACCCAAAGGAGCCTCAAGGCTATCTCAGACCCCTGTCAAGTGTTTTTAAATCAAAAACATGTATACAAGAAAAGTACTTACATTATACTGGGTGTTTCATAATATCTGTCCCCATTACAAGCTGGTATTAAAAAACATCAGATTAATTTATTTATAAGGGTTTAATAAATTCAGAAAATTGAATTCAACATTATTTCCTAATATATATATCCATAATTTCCTCTCACAAAGCCTTTTATTAAGCCAACTTCAAAAAAACTTTAATTCACAATATGTGTGCTAAATCGAGTCCTCTTTTTATGAAACAAAGAGTTAAACACAATATTTGAAAATCTGATCACTAAAGCACACAATGCTTTCATTTCCTAACCACGGTGTCATAAAATTTGTTTTTACCTTAATGTACTAAAGTATTGTTTATGATTTTTCTCTGATTTGAATACTTCTTTGCATCATCATGATCACAGTTAATTAGTGAATGACCGTTATTGTACAGCCGCACAATTTCAACACTTTGTTCTTTAGACATCCAAATTTCAGCTTGTTTTTATGACGTCATACATGAAATAAAAACATTTTTTAAAATCCTATTTTTTTTAAGATCGAGTAAAAATTGTTTCTTTCTTTCTTAAGAATAATATTACATTTAAAAAGAAATGATTAAAATTAAAGATTTTACAGGCAATTGTAATAGGGACAGATATTATGAAACATCCTATATTTTAGTTTGCATTTTAATTTGCAACTCCCCCTTTTTTATCTTTACCGAAATCGACTCCCTCCTCCGTTGAAACTAGAAATCATTCCCGCATATTTCTTATTCGAGTATTTTCCTCTTCTGTATTGTCAAACAATGGATATTCCCAATCATCAACACACCTGAATTACTAATTATCTAGTAATATTATCTAGATATTCTTTGTAATGTAATTTTTCGTCACCGACCTAGCGAAATTTTTTAATACTGCAAATAGATCCGAAGTACGAGTATCTGAGCAAACTAGATGGTTAAACCTGGCAAACTTCCGATGTACATGTACCTTAGTTATTGTATTGTTCCGTGCAAAATAGCATCTGTGCAAATATCAGTTACAAATGCAACAAAAAGCCGTGACCTACCTTTCGGTCGAAATTGAAGCGAAGGTTTTCGATTCCCACCGGCGTCAAAAGTAACGTTTAAACATACTGAAACTGAAAAGTTGATATATATATATATATATATATATATATATATATATATATATATATATATATATATATATATATATATATATATATAATTTAATTTTGTTTGTATTCTAGCCTCTGATTGGTTAATATCCAAAAAGGAACACAAATTATTTCTGTATAACCTGGTTTGGAATGGGGACACACCCCCCTGACAACCAGCTGAATATATATATATATTTCTACTCTTAGAACTATGAATTTTTTTTACGTTTAGTACTGTTATCTATGATATCAACATGTCGTAACGTCAATTTTATTGTTTGTCATATGAAATATATGGAGATAACGAACAGTTTTCAAGCTCAAAAGTCCAACAAACAATACAAAATAGGAGCAGAGCAAACACGGACCACCAAAACATCAGAGGTGGGATCAGGTGCCATGGAGGAGTGAGCATCCCCTGCCGACCGGTCACACCCGCCGTGTGCTTCTTGTCATGATCGGGAAATAACGGAAAAATCCGTTGACAATTCAGTGTAAATAATGGCCTAACAATTAGTATGAAAAACGTCAGTCAGCATTTGACTCAATGATAAATGGTATTTACTGACATGGTCATTGTCTCGACCATAGAACTTATGAAATGATGACTTTAAATTAGACTGCTGATATTCTTGTTTCATCAAGTTGTTTGTCAATAATTTACCTCGTTTTAAAAATTGTTTATACGTAGAGCATGCTCTTGCGTATCGAATTAACTGAGAGATATAAACCCCAGTATGCAGGTGATATTTGATTTACACTTCTGAAGTTGGTTATGAAAACGCTTACATTTTGAAAGGTGTGTTGCCATATACAGCTTTACGTGTGTAGTTAATAGCACCTCTAAATGTAATTTTATTTTTACAGATTTGGTTATCAAGACGATACCGTACCTTGACCGCGTGTTGTAAGAATTGGCAGCAACAGACCTTTGAAGTGTGCATAATTTGTGTCTGACACTAAGGAGGCCTAATATGCATGTAAATCTCGTGCGGCTGTCTTTGTGTTTGACGTCAGTGGGCGGGGACTATTGATATTGACATGTGAGGCCTCGTGTAATTTAAATCTATTACTCTAGATTTTCAAAATCTAAATTTACAATTTTATTTCACAATGAAATGGAAATATAAGGATCACTGTCTAGTTAGTAGAGTATGCCAGGGCATCAACGATAGTTGAAAACGTGGGATAATTTATGCATAACGGGCTTCGCCCGTTATGCAAATTATCCCACGTTTCCAACTATCGCTGATGCCCTGGTATACTCTACTAACTAGACAGTGATTCCTTAAGTGTATTTTATTTTACATATAGGTGATATCTTTAGATGTGTCATGTTTCTTTAATTATAATTTTGCTTTATTATATTATGTATTTAGAGATTTTAAAAAGTATTCCATAATCATACAGTTATTAAAAGAGTATGAAGGCAGCCTAACTAAGATTTGTTGAATCTGAGAGTAAACAAATATTTTTAAAAATCCTTCAATACGTCATTTTGTCTTTAGTCCAACACATCATTTGTTGCCTGAAGATACAATCTCCTGTAATTCAATAACTTATAGCTTGGACAAAAAATGTTCGACTGCTCTTTTCAACATCTGTTTATTGGAGCCTCTTTTCTATAGTTTTTGTGTAGTGAATTGTTTATATGGTATGGAATAACATGTATTATCAACGCCTGATATTCCTTTAAACTTCTTAGATTTTGACCTTTGATAGTTTATTTGCTTATTAATATTTTCAGTAAACTATTCCACTGTTGTTATGAAATGGAAACAATTATACCAGAAAAGATTTTTTTTTGGGGGGGGGGGGGGGATTCAGAGATGTGGTAAATTCTATAAAGAGGAGGACAATAAATTGTTTCTGTTAGCATGTATAGGTCCTATGTTGTCATTACCATTAAATTCCTAAGAGAATAACCAATGCTATGATAGAACTTGATACTGTTGGAAAATGTAGTGTTAAGAGGGATTTTTGTTATATTTTGAGTATAAACTACTAAGATTATTTGATTAGAATGTTAATTCCAGTGAAATCCTTTTTAGTATAAATCTTTCACAAATTTATTTTAGTTCACCTTAGCTGAAAGCTAAAGTGAGCTTTTCTGATCACGTTTTGTCTGTAGTCCGTCTTTCTGTCTGTAAACTTTTCACATTTTCGACTTCTTCTCCAGAACCACTGGACCAATTTCAACCAGACTTGCCATAAAGTATCTTTGGATGGAGGGGATTCAAATCTGTTCAAATGAAGGGCCAAACCCTCTTGCAAGGGGAGACAATTAAGAATTAGTGAAAATTTGGTGGTATCTTTTAACATTCTTTTTCTCAAGAACCACTTGGCCAAAAAAGTTGAAACTTATATGAAACCTTCTTTACATAGTGTAGATTCAAATTTGAACAAATCATGACCCCAGGAGCTAGGATGGGGCCACAATGGGGGATCAAAGTTTTACATAGGAATATATGGGAAACATCTTCACATATCTTCTTTGCAAGAAAAGCAAAGTCATAATTAGTCATATTAATATGGAAACATCCTCAGGTAGTTTAGATTCAAGTTTGTTCAAATCATGGCCCTGGGGGATGGGGGGGGCACAATAGAGGATCAAAGTTTTACAGAGGAATATATAGGAAAAAATCTTAAAAAATCTTCTTCTGAAGAACAGCAAAACCATGATTAGTTATACTAAAGTGAAAACATCCGCAGGTAGTGTAGATTAAATTTTGTTCAAATCTTGACCCCCGGGGATAGGGTGGGGCCACAATGGGGGATCAAAGTTTTACATAGGATTATATAGGAAAAAATCTTCTCAACAAGAGCAAAGTCATGTTTATTCATATTGATATGGAAGCATCCTCTGGTAGTGTAGATTCACGTTTGTTCATATCATGGCCCCAGGGAATGGGGGGGGGGGCACAATGGGGGATCAAAGTTTTACAGAGGAATATATAGGAAAACATCTTTAAAAATCTTCTTCTCAAGACCAGCAAAACCATGTTTAGTCATATTGATAAGGAAGCATACTCAGATAGTGTAGATTCAAGTTTGTTCAACTCTTGACCCCAGGGGATTGGATGGGGCCACAATGGGGGATCAAATTTTTACGTAGGAATATATAGTGAAAATCCTCAAATATCTTCACAAGAACAGCAAAGCCATGTTTAACCATATTGATATGGAAAGTATCCTCAGGTAGTGTAGATTCAAGTCTGTGCAAATCTTGACCACCCGAGCTAGGGTGGGGCCACAATGCACTATCAGAGTTTAAGATATGGATGTATAGGAAACAATTCTTTAAAATCTTTTTCTCAAGAACATCACTGCTATATTTAGTCACATTGATATGGAAGTATCTTGAGGTAGTGTAAGATTCAAGTTTGTTCAAATCATCACCCTGAGGCCTATAGTGAGGCTACATCTTTAAAAGTCATGACACCCGGGGGGGGGGGGGGGCAATAGGGATAAAAGTTTTACATAGGAATATATAATAGAAAAAATCTGATGAAGAACGACAGAGCTGTATTACTCAGGTGAGCGTTGTGGCCCATAGGCCTCTTGATTATTTCTTGGATTGATTATTGCATTGACAATAAGTATTGTATAAATATGTATTGTACAAGGGTTGTTCGGAAAGTTTGCGGACTTCTGTCGTAACCTTTTTACTAAACGTCATTTTTATCAAGTTTGGTAGAAATGTTTTAAATATAAATTCAAATGATGTGTACAAAAAAATTAAATATCGTGATTCAATTGAAACTTATTTAGAGTTTGAAACTGCGACAATCGGATCGCGGAGCAGTTCAAAAGAACGAGGGCGCTTTTGATTGACATTAGGCAGGAATCAGGGCGCACTTGAAAAGTGAAAACTTTATTGAACTGTAAAATTAAATTTTAACATTCTTTTGATGTATCATGTTTCTATGAAATAGGAAAGGAAAACATTTTTCCAACAGTGTGCTTTGATTTCCGTAAAAATAACTTGAAACATGGCTAGATGCGTAATTTGGTAAAGAATGTTACATTTTTAAACACGTTTTTCTAAAAATTTGTTATCTCTGGGGCATTTCTATTCAAAGAAACGGACAAACATTTGTAAAAAATGGAGAGAAGACCCACAGATTATAAAAAATGAACTTTTCCCCAAAAAATACCAATGTGTAAATGCGTTGCTTTTTTATCATTTTAAATTCCTGAGTGTTTGTGTAGCGATGAAAGCTCAGTAGTATGCGTTACCAGTCCAGCGCACTTAGGAGTCGAAAAGTTTTTTGGTTCGATCCTTGCATGGAGCAATTTATTTTTTTTTTCTTTTTTATACAAACAATCAAGTGAATTTTATTTACTGATTTACATGTATATGTATAAGTTGTTTGTTGTTTTGAACATATTTTATTGATATGTGTCAAAGGGATCGGACACAAGTTCTAAAAACTTAGATAGTCCTCTCCCATACATAAAATCTTAATAGCCATACAACATTTACAAAGATTTACAATTAACAATACTATACATGAACGTAGAAGAACAAAGACAATAGTTATTATTGCTAAGGAATATCAGTTGATATAATGATGATTATAATGACGTCAATAACCATATTAAAATAGTTTCAAAAGGTAGTGAATACAAGTACATGTAAGTGTTAATTGAAACGACCAGTATCCTGAATAAATTTTTGAACAATACCAAATATTTTTTCATTTTCCTGCAAAGATAATGATTCATCTCCCCATAGCAGTTTATGCACATTTAACATTTTTACATTATTAATTACAAGTAATGCATTCAACATTAAACGTCTAGCTTCAAGATATTTTCTACACACAAAGAAATAATGATGACTATCCTCCTGATATCCACAAGAACAATTTGGATTCGTTATAATGTTACATCTATACAAGTCATGATTTAACATACAATTGTGCCTTAATCTTGTATGTAAAATGTTCAAATACCTTTTGCCGTATAGATACTTGGGAGGCTTGTCATTATTATTATTCAATTTTTTTTTTAAATTTCCTATTGAAGTTATTTCCCCTGTTTCGTTACTCAATGAATTCCATTTGCGAATAGTATCAGGAACAAATGACTTATTTAGTATTTGAAGCCTGCACTTCGGTAAAAAAATAATTACTTGAATTACGAGTATTATAATTTGAAACACTGTTTCTAACTACTGGTACTATATTTTTTTAAATAACCAGGAACTAGGTTATTGTGGATTTTAAACATTGTTAAAAGTTTAGCTCTGTCCCTTCTTATTATAAGAGGTTCCCATCCTGTTTCAACATACAACGAGTTTCTTGACGCTAATACTGACAGACCTGTCACAATTCTTGCAGCGCTCAACTGAACCTTTTCAAGTTTTTCAATATCTGCAAACGAACAGCCTGACCAAACTTCAGATGCATACTCAAGTTTTAAACGCGATAAATTTTGGTTCAGTTGCACGGGGAGCGAAAGCTATTTTTCAAACCTACTGAAACTTCATTTCATATATCATACCCTATTATCTTGTGAGGTGTTGATTATTTATGTGAAGTATTACTGTGTTATCGTAACTATTAAGATAAATGGACTAAAGTATTTCAAATTTGAACGCTATTTCAAAGTAAGTTTAAACATTTTCCTATGTGCGTAACTTAGTAAAGTTTGTCCACTTCTGGTCAGCCGAAATCGTGAACAAAAGTTTCGTACACATGCTTCCTGCAGATCGCAAGTCAAGTACGCCCATCTTCTTTAGCAACAAAACATTGAATAATCTCCGTAGTCATATCTTCTGTAAAATGGCGCAAAAACGTGTGTGTGGGGGGGGGGGGGGGGGATCCTAGACGTTCAAATTAAGAATTGTTACATCGTTTCATATCCAAAATTATGACTTAATATTTTGTTTCGTTGAAAAGAAATCAATTTCAGAAGATAGGTAGTTGTCATTGAAAAAGGAAGAAAAGGTCGTAAAACGTCACGGAGCAGCAACTACGAGGGGTGATAAAAAAGTTCGCGAACTGTCTCTATATTTACAAAACCACAATTCAGATCAGAATGAAATTTGACACATATAGTCATAGATATGTTCTATAAATAGCAGGTGTTTTGCTCCATGTTTGTGACATTACAATGTGAAAATGACGTCAATATGTACATGTAGGTGACGTGTGACAAAGAATGGTGGATTCAGGCTTACTCGAGCAATGTAGGGCTGTAAAGTTTAAAGTATATCTTGGAAATTCCTTTGTAGTAGCATATAATAATTTGTATAGGTTTATGAAGACAAAAGACTTGCCAGAAGTTTAATCATTAATTTGATTGATTGTTTTAGGGAAGAAAGGATAGTTAAAAGCAAAGAAAGTTCCGATTATGACGACGTCACACGACGTCGTAGGTACGTTATGTTGCGTTTCCATAACAAAGTTTTCCATAACAAAATAGTGCCTCTTTTTCCTTGTTACGCGAATAAAAGTAAAATATAAGAAGTAAAATATCATTTTTTTAGAGTTTCATTGGGATATGACATGAAGTCGGTACGTGATCAAATCTACTATAACGCCCTTCGGGCGTTATAGGATTTGATCACGTGACCGACTTCATGTCATATCCCAATGAAGCTCTAAAAATGATATCTTATTTCTTAAAAGAAGGCGCCCATACTTTATCCACATTGGATAAACGACCTTAAAGAGGCTGGGGGGTTGTGGCCATTTTTAGACTATATTGATCTCCTTTAGAAGAAGAGCTCCATATGAAGATATAGAAAATGATCAAATTTTAAAACTAAAATTTTTGAAATTTTTCTTTGCCAAATGATAGTTGACAGCTTAAGATATCATATCTAAAAAATTAAGTTGAATCTGGTGATTAATTTGTGGTTAATTTGTTGACCCCCCAGCCTCCTTAAGGTACTGTAGGTCGCGGGTTTGCTTTTGTCATCAATTTTGGTACACAATTTCGACGATTCGAGTGGTTGTTTTGTGCACATTTGATTATGACTTCAGTTACGTCACAAAGGCGACGTTGCGTTGTTTTCCGTGTAATTCTCTTAAATTAACTTCATAAATGTAGTCTACAGGTACGAATCAAGTAGATAAATTCTAAGTGCATGTTATTGTACGTAAACCTCGTACATGTATGAACCAAGATCGGGTATTATTAAATCACAGTCTGAATTCTGAAGTGTTTATGTGTAATGTCTTAGAACAAACTAAAAACGATACCAAATGAAAGGAATAATTTATATTGTAAGTGTCACTGGTGTGTTACTAATTAAACTGCTAAAAGTCAATCAAAATGAGTCAGCGTAAAAGTTATGGTATGCAGAAAGAAAATTATCGTAACATTTATTTAGCCAAAAACTTGAAGGGTTGTATGTGCGCACGTAATTTGCACCTCAAAGGGAAGTGCGTATTACACCATGTTTGCCGGGGCGAAACTTTTTCAGGATGGAATCAATCCTCAACACTAAAAACGGACGAAATTTAATTACAGTACATGTATTTTCCTGTTATTTATTATCATTATTTCAATCATCATAATTATTATTTGTTTATTTTGTATTTGAATCTTGTGTAATCGCTATGTATATGCAGGCTAACAAATTGTGAAATGCATTAAAAAAAATAAATTTAAACAAACACCCGGACTATCAGACCTATATGATACTGTAAACAATTTACAAGTATCAAGTACTTTTTTTCTATATAAGAAAAGCTCTCTGTGTAAAAGCTAAATGCAAGTGATTTAAATTTTGAGTATGGAAATTTGATTGAGAGAATTCGAAATTAAGAAATGTTTGAGAGTTAGAGCTATATATATACCAGCTTACGACTATAAAATAATATAGAAAGAACATAGCCGGTAACACCCCCCTCCTTTTTCTCAGTATTGGGATGTTTTTTTCTTCACCGTTTTCGAATGAAGTGGACAAATTCATGTGTTATGCCTGAAATCGTACTGAACATGAACATCCTAAAAATACATGAATTAATATTTTATCACTCGCCGTGTTGTCGCTGCAAGTTAATTCTAATACACGAGAAATGTTTAATATACCGTTCATTCTGACTTTGTGGGCAGAATATGAATTTCACAATACTAGTGTAAATAAGTTGCTGGTCATCCTAATTAACATGTTTCCGCATTAAGTGAAATGATGAATAAAATTACATTTTGCTACTACATGTATGTCACCTTTTAGATCTTGCATGTCCCAAATGTAAAGATATTAATACTCATATGTAAACGTGATTACGTTCAACACATGACGTTGTAGTCATAAATAACGCCATAAACGCAACCTTTTGGCAATATAAATGCAAACTTTGAAATTATCAAGCAAAAAAAAAAAAAAAAAAAAAAAAAAAAAAAAAAAAACTAGCGAGAAGACATATTGATTTTTTTTTATCTCAATAGTTTTAATTTTTACCTCATCTTGATATTGGAATGAAACTTTACACATCAACAAAATAAATATTTTTTTTTACATATAATAATGTGCTCAATTTAAATTTCTCAAAAAAGTATAACGAAGATTGTCATGGTCCACGAACTTTCCGAACAACCCTCATATTATTCAATATTGTATTTGTTACAGGGATTTTTAATATTTTTGATATATATTTCTTAATGAAAATTGAAATGGGCCCTCTTAATGTTTATCAAGAACGGCTATTGTAATTTAATTTTTATTTGCGACTTTTGCGACCTTTCTCGAATATTTCTGATCGCAATTCATTAAATTAATTCTGTATTTATACAGAATGTTTCCTCAGTCGCGAAAATTAATGTATGGTTGCATATGACTGGGTTGATTTATAGTAGGTACAGTAAGTTTCTATCTGTTTTGCCCTTTCTTTATAAAACACTTTGAAAATTTTAATTGCTCCATGTGATCAAGAATCATATGCCACTTTGAATTTTTGAAAATAAAGATTTCCAGGTTTGTGATATTATTTGTAAAATAAACTATTGTTTGTGAAGAAAATTTAACATTATCAGCCCAGCCGAACTCCTAAAACGGAGTTAACGGAAATAGGTAACCACACCCCCAGAACGGAGTACATGAATGCACAGATGCTGAAAAATGTGCTTATTTCACGCAAAAAGTAGAGGTTTACAAAAAATCCTGTTGAAAAGTAACGGATTATTTTGCAAATGTAAAACCAATAGTAAATGAAAAATTTGTTAAAGGTGTTTTTGAAATTGTATTTTACGAAAATATAACTTTATTTAGATTTTGTCACTGTCAAGGTTAGCGATTTTTGTTCCAAGTATTTTAGATTGATACATATTTTCCTTATTCTTAAAATATTTCTTTGTGTTTTCAATTCCGTGATGTAAAGAATAAACCAAATGTACCTCACGTTCACAGCACTGTTCACGATTCGTTTTGTTTACAGGATTTATGAAAATGATCCCGTTTGTTATCTTCACATTTTCATTAGCGACGTTGATAGCTCTTGCTTCAATGTAAATACAGGGTAAACTGTTTACAGAATAAATTCTTGATTGAATAGAATTTTAAATATGAAAAAGCATTTCTTCAAAACCTACATTATTCTAATTTGATATCTATCACAGGATGAGCCTACACCATTCAGTCAATGGCACAGCCCTGCCATTCAGCCACCTTTCAGTTAACTGAATGGCATAGTTTCATCCTGTGTATGATCCATTCCCCAGATATAAAGATATTTATTTATATAGATCATTCCAATAAGAAATTTATATATAAAAAGGGTAAAGACAACATAGATCGATCTATAAAAAAAAAACTACAGACAATACCAATCTGTGAACATGGCACAAAACAGGGACATATGGACATTCCAGAGATGAAATCAGGTGCCTAGGAGGCAACCCATGTAAATCGGTTACACCCGCTTGAACCTTAAGTATTGATCAGGTAGACGGAGTAATCCATAGTCAAATTTAGTATAAAAACAATGGCTTAACAATTGGTATGAAATATTTCAGTCAAAATACAACACAATGATGGTTTATATTTACAAACAAGGCTATTATATTGACCATAGAATTTACTAAATGCTGACTTAACCGAAAATGTCGAAATCCCTGTAACATCAAATTGTTTTTCAGTAGCCTGTCTCGGATAAATAGTTTATCGTTCTTAGATTATGCTTTCACGTATTGAATAAATTTGGAGACAAATGAAACGCAATATGTACATCAATATGGAATAGAACTACATGAAAAATGAAGATAACGGTGATCAGTAATCAAGCTTAAGTTCATTAAAACAGTACAAATTATGAGAAAAGCTAACAGAAATCTCTAAAAGTATCAGAGATGATCAGGATCCATGGAGTTGTAAACATTCCCTGTCGACCTGTCATACCCGGTCGTGTTCCCTCTCATGATCGGGTAAGCGGAAAAATCCATAGGCGATTTAATGTGAAAATAATGGTCTGAAAATTTGTATGCTAAACGTCATTAGACTCAACAATAGATTGTGTTTGTAAACAAGGTAATTGTGTCGATTATAGAATTTGCGAAATGTTAACTTTAAACGAGACTTCTGATATTCTTTGTATCATCAGTGTATTTGTCAGTAGCTTGCCTCGTTTTAGAAATTGTTGGCACGTTAACATGCTCTTGTATGGGAGATATAAACTTCATATACACTTCATAATGTTATGTTCTTAATTTCACTCCAACCAAGATAAATCATTTACCATATAAAACAACGCATTATTTATAGGAAAGGAGGCGAAGCGCTTAGATTTATTCACACATAATGATACATGAACACTCTGCTTTCTCTGAATCTTAACTCAAAACTTGTTGTGCCCCATCATTGTCAATCCTCATGTACCCTCATTTACTCCGATCCATATCCATTCATCAAACTACAAAAACAAAAACAAAAAAAAAAAAAAAACAAAGACAAAAAAAAATTATAAGCATCAATACATTAAAAAAATCAATTAATACAAATTACATGTATAAATTGTAATAATGGGTGGGTGGGTGAAATTAACGCAAAAAGGTGGATTTGGTTTAGAATCAGAGCCTTTGAATGGTACATTTATACAATACTCGCCCTTAAATAACATCTCTACTCATGCATACTTGTTACTATATAAATAGCCAATCATTGTTACAGTAGAAATCAATTATCCGTACCAAAACACGCATACTTTCCCACGTGTACAAATAATGTTGATCCGATTCAACACATAAGTACTATTATATATATATATATATATATATATATATATATATATATATATATATATATATATATATATATATATATATATATATATATATATATAGCTAAATAAATAAGAGAACTTGATGATATGATGATAGAAAGGTTGAAGTCATCATGTTTATTATAAAATTTAGTTGTTAGTTTTCGATCAATGTTTTTTTTTCTAGTAAATAACTGGTCCCGGTAGCCTAGCTTCGTGATCGGGAGGCCCCGGTTCAATTCTTGTTCGCCGCGCCGCGTCAAACCTAAGACGTAAACATAGGTAGTGACTGTTTCCTCGGCAAGCGTCCGGCATTAGAAGTGAAAGTCACGGATAATTCGGATGAGACCTTAAAAAGCGATGTCCCGTGTCACGGTAGGAGTTGGCACGACAATGAATATTGTTAATTGATAAAACGTCGTCGATATTTCTTAATGGACTTTTGCAAGAAGCGCTGACTTTTACAATCGACGACTTACTTTTACACTGGGACAATATACGGCAGCTCTTTTACGATATAAATATTTAGCTTAACAGTTAATTAAACGATAATAATTGGGCATTTCAAAGCACATATTACGTTGTCTAGGGAGGAGAAGGAGAAACACCCTATACTTACCCCCCTCCCTTTTGACCAACTACTGCCAAGTTTTCATTCTGGAATGTTTTTTCTTCCTTATTTGATTCCCTCATAAAATGAGATTGAAAGGAAATATTATCCTTCATGAATAAGGTATTTTAAGATATGTTATTTTACCTCCCATCATCTCTGGTGTTGATTGCATTCAAGTAAATCATGTAAGTGCCCCTAAGACCATACCTTTGACCACTAGTAAGAGTTTCTAATCTAATATCAATTCCGTACCTCCGTACATGACACATGGTTAAATGTCAAAGTAAGCCGTCGAGTGTAATAGTCAGTGCTTCTCGCAAAAGTCCAATATCGAACTGAAGACCACACCAAGAGGCTTCAAAATTCAAAAGCAGGTCTGCTAATGGTGGGACACAATTGTCACCAATAGAAATACCAACAGATTGTTGGCACACTAGGTCTCAAAAAACTACATAGATGTTGTTGAGCGGAAACGCAAGCATTTTTTTTTTCAACTTCTGAGTACTTATGTGTTGAATTGGAATGTTTTCAACTAAATAGGTTTGTCGATGACTAGTGATAAGGTATGTAAGGAGTTCCTTTTTTTAAAGCCACTTGTCTATGATGTCAAAAAGCCTGGTCTTTAATTTATCATGGGGAATACTTGCATTAAATGTCGAAAAGTCGTACATTTTGATGTTATTGATTTTGGTAGAAATTAAGATTTCAAATTTTCTAAAAGTTCCGTTCAGTTTTTAAGCATCCACATCTTATTTACACGACTTCTCAAATATGATGATATACAGTACTCCTGAAGTTTCTCCTTCACTGCTGATAATATTTATGTGAGGAGTAGAGAAAGAGGCTAGGTAGAACATTAACTGTATCCAGCTATGTATCTTAATGATGTCTTTTGTTTCGAGATTACTCGGATATGTCAAGTCGACATATGAATGTGAGCAATTATTTTACGTCTGTGAATTTTTTTCCCTATAAAAATATGAATGATAAATGTAGGGAGAGGGCGAATTAAGTTTTTAGAACTTGTGCCCAATCCCATTGTATATATTTATTGCAATAAAATATGTTCAAACTAAACTAATGATAAATTTCCAACAGCCTGGATAAACTTCATAAGAATATAATAACAGGTTGGCTAATAAAGAAGCACAATTATCTTGAAAGAATAAAAAATTCAGAATGGCAGTATCTGTCACGGCTTTATTTTGTTTTACATTATAAGGTAATTCCATAATAAAACAATGGTAATTAGTTCCCATCGAAATTCCAACAGTTTGTTGGAAGGTCTGGTCTCCATAGACTACATAGACTGTCAATGAGTTTTTACAGCATCTTTTAAATATCGATCTTAGAGTACTTGTGTGAAGAATCGAAGTGATTTTTCGTGATGTAATTTTTTTTGATATGACCAATTGAACATTTTTGATTTTCTTTTTAATTGAAAAAGCCTAGTTTTTAATTCATTTATTTGTTTTAGTTAAAAAACCGGATTTATGAGAGACATAAATCCAAAATAAAGGTCTGACGACACGTTCCTAAAATATCTATTAAGTATCTCTTTGTAATATATATGGAAAAAGTATTCATAATTGTCATTCTTGTGTGATTTCTAAAATGTCTTGAAAAATAAGTACACCAAAACTGTGTTTTTTATGGAATCAGGATTCCATAGTTATTCGCAATTTTTAAATAGAATTATATAGGGAGCACAATCCTCTGATATCTTGCACGAATGCTTGTTAAGGTACTGTAATGTTTCTGTTTTTAATATGTAAATATGTTATTGTTATAAATAAAAGATGAATTGAATTTGTGTTATGTGAAAGGCCCTAACCATGGAGCCTGATTAGTGCCCTTATCTTGGAGCCTAAATAGCGCCCTAATTATGGCGCCTAACAGATGTTCTAAATGTATTAGGTGTCTTGACACCTAACAATGGTGCAGCGGCCCTATACTTGGAGCCTAATGCCCTAACGGGTGCCCTAATCATGGAGCCTAATGCCCTAACGGGTGCCCTAATCATGGAGCCTAATGCCCTAACGGGTGCCCTAATGACGTTAGGTGTCAGACAGAGTATATATAAGAAGAGAGAGAGAGAGAGAGAGAGAGAGTGAACAAACAGATAGCTTGTACTTGATATGTAAACTGCGATTGGATATTATTATACTCGTTGAAACAAAACTCTGCTGTTGTTGTTTTTTTTTTTATTAGATCTATAAAGATATATAGTTCCTAACTTAAACACAGGATCCACAATATTTTGTGACACAGGGACGTTGTGAATATAGTCACTTCTTAAGGACTGGTTCTTAGAGCTATCGTCCGGATAAACCCCGAAAAACGTCACAGTACCTCAATTTTTTGTGAGGAAACTTGCTAAAGTGCTTCAATGACAAAGTTTTGAAGAAATCTATATATTATTGAGGAACGTGTCGTCTGAACTTAAAGCCCTCTTTATTATAGGTGTATATTATAAATCATGTTTATCTGTTAGTAGTTTAGGTTGTCTAAGCCTTGTCGGTAAAATTAGTGGAATCATAATTTCCAGGTTGGAGAAGGGTGCAATCTTATAAAAAATTGAATGATAAGAAAATCAAAAACGTATTTAATTTTCGTGTCATTAAGACTCAAAACTTTGAAGAGGGATGAGATGTGTCATATCTGTTGATATTAGTGTAACATGGCCGTAGGAACCGTGGGACACGCCCCCCCCCCCCCCCCCCCCAATAATTTTGCCGACATATAGATTACTATAGAAAATATAGCTACTATATGCTTGTGCCCCCTCAATAAAAACGTCTGATGACGTCTGATTTTTTTTTTTTTGCTTGTCAAGGAATTTTTGGTAGTTGATAGTGCCCCCCAACTGAAAATGTATGGCTGTGGCCCCCCCCCCCCCCAACTGAAATTGCTTCCTACGGGCCTGTGTAAGGAATTCTGGGACCTTTTTTAAATAGTGATACAGGAAATATCTTCTTTCGTTTTACGAGATCTAACATTCTTGTCAATACAGGTAAACTTTACGTAATACTATAGTCCCTCCAAATATAGGCATCATCTACATTGTAAGTATTGAATAGTGATTGAATTCTTTTGTTTTCACTCGTTTGACTAAATTTAATACATGAAAGTGCTTTATTCATACATGTCGGGTAAAATTTTTAATATTTATTTACTAAGTGGGTTTAAAGATAGGAATGTGAAGGTAACCTAAGAAGTATGAATAGTGATTTTTTTTCTGTCTCGGTATATTGCACGGAATATTCTCATTCACAAACTGTGAAGAAAAAACCACTAGTAACTCCCTATAGCTTAATTATCAATTAAGCTTGAGAGTGCCAAGCAACAGACACACAAAGGTATGGGTGTATATTTTCCAGTCATGGGAGATTAATTAGGTAGCTGAGCCTTTGATATGATTTTTAGCTCATCTGAGCCAACGATTCGTAACTAAAACGGATCACCTGTTATCCGTCCTCTGTCTGTCTGTCATCTTTTTTTGCACCAAATAAATCTAAACCTAAATTTTCATTATTAAGTATTCTTATATCTTAGGTAAATAGAATTCATTTTTCCAAATTTCCCAAGAGGATATGATCGAGAAAAAGGCAAAAATAGATTGGGATAAAAGCCTGAAAAATACTCAGCCAGAAAAGAATTTTCTAACGTTAAACATTCTGACATAATATTAATTCAAGTTTGTTCAAAGCATGCCCCCAGATGTAACAGGGAAATATATTGGAGGAAAAAACCTTCTCAATAAAAAATGAGTCATGATTAATAATATTTTTATGTATGCAAGCATCCTCAGATACATGTAATTTCAATGCAAATTCAAGTATGTTTAAATTATGCTACCGCTGGTACATTGGGGCCACCATGGGGATTGAAGTGTGCAAAAAAAATTTTTAGGAAGAGAAATTATCTCACGCACAGCAAAGTCATGCATGATTAAACATATAAATATGCAAGCATCCTAAGGTAGTGTAGATTCGAATTCTGGCACCATGGTGTAGATGGGGCCTCGATAAGAGATCATAGTTTTGAATGGGGATATATGAAAACCAATCTTTAAAATTCTCATTTTTCAAGTACGACAGTGTCATGATTGGTCTAACATTCAAGGTAGTGTATATTTATTGTAGCCCATGTTGGTGGGGCGGGGCCAAATAAGGGGATAAAATTAAAAAAAAATCTTAATAAATCTTCTGTCCAAGAACAGCAAGACCATAGTTAATCTAACATATGCAGGCATCCCAGTGTAGTGCAAATTCAGGTTAAGTGATACAATGTCATCTACATTTAACACAGCCTTATCCCTAGTTTTAGATTTAGCCACCTTTTGACAAACCAGGTCTACACGAGGTTATGTAGATTGTTTTAAACTTTGACTATTATAAATCACGTCAATGAATAAATAAAAAAAAAGAAAATTAATGAGATAACATAATCTGTGAGCATTAATCCTAGCTATATCATCAAATACACTATGGGTATGTATTGTATTTAATGTAAAATATTCTATAATCTAATACCAGTGCGAAGAAATTTTTCTCTCAAATGTTAAAAGCCATCATTTCCTCCAAATGATTTTGTTGGCTTAATTTTCTGAACTGTTATTGGTCGCATAAGGAATTAAAAATTGTTGTGTAGTTTTCTCTTTGTTTTCACAATTTAAAATTTGCACGTAATTCAGAATGATAAGATGTTAACAATTTCAATAATCAAGAACACATTAAAGTATAAAAAATTGAAATTTGGATATCGAACGTCTGAAACATAATCCTCCTGAGTGTTCATGATCTCCTTCACCCTACAACAGCTGGGATGCCGTTCACGGTAGCTCAGTCGGTAGAGCGCTCGCTTCGTGATCGGGAGGTCGTGAGTTCGAATCTCGACCGCGACTGACCTAAGTCGATAAAAAATGGGTAGCAACTGTTCCTTCGCCATGCGCTCGGCACTTTGAAGTGAAAGTTGCGGGTCCTTCGGATGAGATCTTAAAAACCGAGGCCCCGTGTCACGGCAGGCGTTGACACGATAAAGATCCCTCACTGCTCAATGGCCCTGAGTGCCGAGTAATGGTCAAAATTTGAAGCCCTTCACAGGTATATGGTGATGTCTCTATATGAGTGAAAAATTCTCGAATGAGACGTTAAACAAAATACAACAACAACAACTGCTGGACACGTCAATATTGGTCAAGTGAATATAGTTAATAATGAGGACCTTAAAGCATTAATTTGAGACCCCAAAATTTAGGCTGCTCTAATCTTTCAACTGGCGTCAAAATTTCATAAATATTATGAATTTTTTCGAAGATTTCTTCAGACAATGGACCAAAGATGAAAAAATAGAGCTTGACATTTTGTTAGAATTGAAAGCAAAGTGTTAGAATTGAAAGAAAAGTATTAGATGGATGTTGAAATCTTGCATTAAATGGTTGAGGGGCAATATAAAAATCATCTATCCTTCTGTCTTTCATAATTAAGAAGTGAAAAATTGAAGAATGAAATAGATTACCAGATCAATATGTTCTGGTCTCAACCATTCCCCACGATAAATAAAGTCCAGGCTTTTTAACATCAAAGACAACTGTTTTTTTTTATCAATAAAAATGGAACTCGTACATTTACATATCTGGTCATTGGTCCTCTGCAAAATTATTTTGTTAAAACATTGTGATTGTACACACAAGTACTCTGAAGTTGATATTATAGTTTCTGATTGACAGTATCTTCGAAGGTTTTGGAGATGAAGTCTTCCAACAATCTGTTGGAATTCCCGTTGGTTTTTATTGCGCCCGTTTTTAGCAGACTTTTTTTTATATTCATAAGGTGCAGAACTATTTTTTAAAAAAAAATTCAACATGAAAAAAGTTACTTGCTTTGGCTTTCAATTCAACATTTAGATATATGGACGACGTTATATCAATTAATAATATTCATTTTCTTTCCTACGTTAATTCGAAAAATCCCCTCGAATTCGACACCACAAAGTCTAAGTCATTTGTTTCATATTTCAACAATTTAATAAGGAAAGACATTTGTGGCAAACTAACAACTAAACTAAAGGATAAACATGATGACTTCAACTTTTCTATCGTCAACTTTCCTTATTTATGTAGCAAAACACTATTATCACCTGCATATGGCGTTTATGTCTCCCAGTTGATTCGATATGCAAGAGCATGTTCTAAGTAAACCGTTTATAAAATATATATATATTTAGCCGGTCATTCAGGGGAGGGCAACCAAACAATTCTTTTAAAGATTGTCCAGATGCATTTAAATTATACAATTTTTTGCAAAGAAAAGTGGAATCTCGTATGTTTAAAGTCATATATATGGTTCAATTTAGGAAGAATGTTTGGATTTTTATTGGTCATAAGAGAAATTAAAAATTTCTATGCCATTATATTTTGTTTTAGTAATAAATTTTGAATGCATCTGAATCAGTCCAATATTATCGAGTATATAGTATTGATAAACCAAACCTTGATATCTAAAATTAAATATATGTGTTTTATTTTGGTTAAAATATCAAAGTGCCTCGTGTAAATTTGAGAATCAGTTACCACAAACCAGTGATTAGAAAAATGTTGCACAGATACTCTAATGTGCCTGGAACTGTATATTTTTCATAATCTATTTATCCATCGATAGAGTCCTCTTCGAGCTGTGAAGAGAATAAAGCTTGCACCAGATACTCCATTGACCTTTCTCTGAGGACATCCTTTCAGTTTATCCCCCTTTCAGGTCTTTTTTTTCTTCAGAGGGCCGTTTCCAAGTTTCTTGTTTCTTTTCTTTTGTTTCTCTTGTGTTATCATCTCGTTGCTTCCCTGAATGGCATTTGGACTGCAGATATGCCCAATCCAATTCTAACTCGATTGATTCATAGCGAGTAACAAAAGGATGGTACTTGTTCGTTCAAGAAGTTTATGCCAGAAGATTTGTTAAATTCTAAGGAGGCAACTTGTATAGAACCCATCAATATTTCTGAAGATTGTCAGCATTTAATGATTCTGTACTACTTAGAAGGTAAAAGGTTCTTCATTTGGTGTTTGCGTTGGTCTAATTGGACCACCGGGTGCTATTTAATGACTTTAATGTAACTTTTGAAATACGAGCTTATATGTCAGATTCTGTATTTCCATCTTTATCAATCTTGCTTCCAAGAAGTACAAATTCCTTTACTTGTTTACATCATTTTGAATTTAGACTAATGCTCTCATTTGACATTGAATTTATCTTCATTAAATTGTTTTGTGGATATTGCTATGTAGGTATATTTGTTCAGTAGTTGTTGCCAAAGCATTAGTCGAGATCTTGTTTTACATGCCTTGATGGCAATGATACTAGAAAGATTCACCTCTAGTATCTCTGTTAAAGTTTGATCCCCTTTTAAGTGTCTTTTACTTTTTCTCATAGCTCAGACTATGCAAATATAAAAGAGGAGAGGCGAAAACAAACATTTTTTTGTTTTACCCCGTTTTAAATTTGAAATCTTGGACTATATACCTGAAATCGGGCAAACGTGTTTCATACCAATTGTTTTAATAATAAATGTAACTTCAGAATATTCCGTCTACCAGATCAATACATGAGGCTAACGATGAGTGCGATCGATTACCTGGGGAAGCTTACTCTTGCTAGGCACCTAATCCCACCTATAGAATTTCCGGGAGTCCGTGTTTGATGCCTTCACAGATTTGCATTGTTGTAGATTTTTGGGAGATCGATCACTGTTCGTTATCTTCAGCCTTTTAATTAAGTATTCGAAATCTGATTTTATCTGAGATACTTTAATTACAGAGGATTTTTCCAGAAAAAAACGCCTTTTCAAGGCTTTGCTGAAGTTAATATGTGATGAACATATGATGAGTTCTATTCATTGTCCATTCATTGTTCTATACTACTTTTCGTCGGGTGAACACATCACATGGTATTCCTTTCCGTATTCCAGCTTGTTCTGTACAGATTGATGGATCTGTTATAGTGTAAAAGGCTGATAACGAACAGTGATTAATCTTTTAATTAAATCCAGTGCAAAACTCTTACCCCTGGAACACCAGAGGTTGTATCAGGTGCCTAGGAGGAGTAGGCATCCCCTCGAGCTCTCGACTGATCACATTAGCCGTGAGTCCAATGTAGTGACCAAGTAGACGGAGTAATCCGACTGGAATTTTGACAGGAATTTTGTTAATGTATAGAAAGTTTCTGTAAGTCCCTCTGTATCTGCTTTCTTATCAGATCTTGCGTCATTTTTAATCTTTTTTTTTGATCAAGTTCTCTATATTCTGATTGTTGCTTTTTTCTTTTGTCTATCTTGCTTTGTTTTTCTTTCTTACATGTTTCTTCTACTTAAAATCGATTCCTTCTTTTTCTTGATCACAATGGTTGCTCACTGCTTTCAAGTAAGGCTTTATTTAACATATCTGTATTAGCCTTCTCTGTCTTATTAACATCTGCAAGAACCTAAAGTCTATTCCGTACCTCTGTTTGGCACGTTTTCTTTGTTTATGGGTCTCCCAGTTTCTGAACACCAGTGGTAGGTGTTCTGTGACCTTTTTCTCTTTGTTTTTGGATTTTAAGCTATAATTTTCTAAATATTCCCCATCATGCCTTGCAACTAAATCAAAAATACCACATCTCCATCTTTGTCTGTCCATCTGGTAAAGTCCATGCTGTTTTATGTATGTCCTCGTGCATTTAGTCTGTACGTTCAATAACTAAAATTGTTTTCTTGTAAAACGAACCAGGCCTTTTTCCTTATGTTTTCTTATGGTTCCCATTGTCCTCTGATTGATCCCTCCTCTTTAAGCATTAAGGTCTCCCATTATTACAGCTTATTATCTTAAGGTGTTTTATCAACATTTTTTTTACTAGATATCATAGAGAATTCATCTTCATCATGTATATCATATACGGTACCAATTTTGATGCACCAGATGCACATTTCGACAAATTATGTCTCTTCAGTGATGCTCAAGACGAAACGTTGGAAATCCAAAATATTTAAATTAAAAAAACTTCGGAGAGCTGAAAAAGGTGCCAAAGACTGGAGCCAAATACGTCAAAGGATCAGAGCTATGCATGAAGGAGATAATCCTTAATTTTGAAATAAATTCCTAATTTTTACCTCAGCAATTAAATATATTTCCGTATTTTCAAGCTAGTACCCAAGTACTTGGTTACTGGGCTGAAGAAACCCTCGGAGACTAACAGTCCACCAGCAGAGGCTTAATCTATTTTTATATGCAGAAGTAACAGCTTCAATAGTATAATAAGAGCCAAGTTCTGCTTTATAATCCTCACATGGTTCCATTCTAACAAATATTTTTGTATCTCTTTTGATCTTATATTATTATTGCAATTCCCTTACTGTGATGGTCGTCTGATCTACCTAAATAAATTAATTGGTCTCCAGACACTAGTTGTTTT
Source organism: Saccostrea echinata (assembly GCF_033153115.1). Taxonomy (NCBI): domain Eukaryota; kingdom Metazoa; phylum Mollusca; class Bivalvia; order Ostreida; family Ostreidae; genus Saccostrea; species Saccostrea echinata. The sequence continues at coordinate 61,279,908 of NW_026889803.1, read as the reverse complement.
GATTCATCTTGATTCAGTAAAACCTAGGAGCTCGATCTTGTAACGCTCAATTTCCCTTGTCAATTTTTAAAGTCTGATACAGCGTTTGAATGTTCCAACATCTCACTCTACGAGTCGAAGGACGGCAGGGTTTCCAGTCGGTTTTTGTTTTCATCTGTCTTACTTCCGGTCTCCTGAATTAAATTCCCTTTTAACATTTATTTTTCGTTACTTTTTATGTAGCGATTTTCAATATTCATTTCTCAGGTTACAGTTTCTGTAGCTAATTAGCTAATTTGGAAAAAAATTGAAATCAGTTTTTTAATATCTTTGATTTTTCTATTATCATAAATGAAAACAGGCTGGATTGATACGTGTATCTTACATCATTCGTGATTTGATTTTTACTATGTTAGCAAAGCATGCAAAAATTATTTGCATTTTAGCTAGAAGATTGAAGATGATGGCAACAGATCTTTGGAAAGACTTTAAAGTAAGCCTCTGCATTCGGACAAAACACCAGAGTCCGAGAAAACGAGTGGGAGACATTAAAGGAGTGTTTGATTTTACACACTCCATTTCACCGCAAATTATGCAGTATATTTTGACGAAAGACTGCTGCAAATTTAAAGATCATTTACAAATTAAAGGTTATTCTCTTGTCGAAAATGAACATCCAATAGAATTTTGTCAAATTTCTGAAAAGAGCGCTTTGAAAAATCTCGAGGAATGTGGTGATGAATTATGTGATGTTATTTCACATTTCACCATTGGTTATGACGTCAGAGCCATTGTATTCATATCCGGGATGGATAGTTCTACAATCGATGGTACCTTGTCTTCATCCAAACTTCTTTGTAGTTGGAACGAAGAGAAGAATCTTTTATATATCTGTGGAGAAAACAATCATGTCGAAAACGTATACCATGAAATACAGGAGAAGAATGAAGGTTTATGGACATATCCACAAAATATATTGTTATCTGTGAGTTTGAAAAAAACGAATGTTGGAGATAAGAAAAAGAAACTATTAATCACTTGAGATAGTGCTATTTGGAAATTAAAAACAATTATCTTTTAGTCATAGTGTATATATCAAGTCTTTTTTTTTTAAAATTTACATCAATAGTATGTTAAGAAAATTGCCATTAATATATTGTTTACAATATTACTTTTCAGTTTTATAATGAAGGTGAAAAGAATTTTCATATAGTCGCATCTACAGATGTGAGAAGTCACATTGTCGAACAGTCTTCACTGACAATTAATGTACTACCATATGTATGTCATCGTAAAGCTCTATTAAGGATATTATCAATAGATTTGTACAGTCATCGATGAAGGATGCTAATGCTAAAATGAAGGGAGAGTTAGCAAAACCTATGGTTGGCGAGCTAGAGACAATGTCTCTTTCTGTTCTGAATTCATTCATCTCTTTCACCTGTGCATATATCTGCAGATCTCTCCAGGTATCACCGGGAATTCATCAAGACGTGAAAACAAAACTAACAGGATTTAAACACGTCTCAGTTGTATGGGATGAAGATAAAAATATCCTCTGGGTATGTTCTACAAGAGACAAATTCCAGTCTGACTTTGAAGAAGTCATGAAAATTATCCAAGGATCAAAGTTCCGTATTGAATGTGCTCAGGTTGCAGTAATTACAAAGGAAGAAAAGGTAAAGAGATTAAACATTTATGTTTAAAATATATACTGTAGATCACTAAATTTTCGCGACACCTTATTTTCGTGAGACAGTCATTGACTCTTTATTAGCGAGACATAATTTTCACGAATTGTTGTTATTCCTCTATATAATCATAAGGAATACTATTATACGCGAGAATGATTCTTTCACCAGCTTACTGTCTCGCGTAATTGCGCGAAAATGAAGTTCTTGCGAATAAAAAGGCGAATAAAAAGTGATTTACAGTACATTGTAAATGCCTGTAACTTGGGTACGTATTATACATCCGTAATAACATATTAAATATGTATCGTATATTGGGTGGTTATTTCCTGAATGCACTTTCCAAAGAAGAAGGTACGGGTGCGGGTCCTGTATTTGTTTTAAAATATGACATTGTTGTGATAAATTAAAACATAGTTTCTAAATTATTCAAAGTCCATGCAGTAAATCGTTTGCGTATATGACCTTATAAATGCTAATTTTGACGTCATAATCCTCTATATTTCCCCCGTATATTCTTTTAAAGTTGTAGAAGACATCACTTTTCAGTGGAATTATCCTTCAGCTCAGTCGATAGAGCGCTCGCTCTGCAATAAATGAAAAAAGAGCGCTCGCTCTGTGATCGGAAGGTCGTGTGTTCTAATCTCGACCGCGACTGACCTAAATAAATAAAGGTAGCAATTGTTTTTTTCGCCAGGCGCTCGGTACTTTGAAGTGAAAGTTGCGGGTTCTTCGGATGAGACCTTAAAAACTGAGGCCCCGTGTCACGGTAGGCGTTGGCATAATAAAGAACCCTCATTGCTCAATGGCCCTGAGTGCCGAGTAAAGGTCAAAATTTGAAGCCCTTCACCGGTATATGGTGACATATGGTGAAAAATTCTCGAACGGGGCGTAAAACAATATACAATCAATCAATCGTTCAGAATATATATTGAAAACATGCATCGCCAACAAAGACTTTAATAAGATATGTGATTGCTAAAAGATTTTAACACAACATAGTTGAAGACTGAAGTGTGCGATGGCTGTGGATACTATTATCTTAATCTAAATGAGTCATTTATAGGCTTTTTTCTGTTAAAAACTTAGAAAAATAACAAATAAATAATATCATATTTCCAGAATGGACATCCTTTATGTCAAATTCCCTCCTAATTTATCCTTTTCATATATCCAATGAGATATGGAGATAATATAACAAACAGTATTCATGCTCAAAAGTCCATTAAAACAATACAGATCGGGAACAGAGCAAATTCGGATCTCTAAAACATCAGAGGCGGGATCAGGTGCCATACAGGAGTGAGCATCCCTTGCCGATAGGTCACACCCACCGTGTGTTCCTTGTTATGATCGGGAAACCCGTCGACAATTCAGTGTGTAAATAATGGCCTAAAAATTAGTATAAAAAAGCTTGCCTCGCTTTAGAAATTGTTCGTACAACTGCACATAGAGCATATTGTTGCGTATCATATCAAATGAGTGACATAAACCCCATATGCAGGTGATAAGGGTATATTGCTGTATAAGTAAGGGAAGTTGACAGTAGAAAAGGTGAAGTCATCACGTTTATCATAAAGCTTTGTTGTTCGGTTACCATTAAAGTCTTCTTCTAGTAAAATATCCAAATATGAAACATATGTGCCAGATTCTATGGTATCTTTTATTTCAAGCTCACTGGAATATATCGAGTCGACATAGGAATGGAAGTTACTATTTTTAATTGATAATACGTCATCAATATATCTAAATGTCGATTTGAAGGCCACAGCAAGTGTTTTATTCTTTTCATATATGACTTTGAATAAATTCTGCTTAATATGAATACAAAAATGTCTAGTAAAAACGGGGCGCAATTGGTACCCATGGGAATTCCGAGAGATTGTTTGAAGGTCTGGTCTTCAAAGACTACATAGATTTTATGAAATCAGAAACTCATGCATCTTTTCAATGTCAACTTCAGAGTACTTGTGTGTACAATCAGAATGTTTTTAACAAAATAATGTTGCAAATGACTAATGACAAGGTAAGTAAATTTACGAGATCCATTTTCATTGAAAAAGCGGCTGTCAATTATGTCAAACTTTTCTTTCAGCAAATTTCAAACTTTTAAATTAAATTTAAAATGAACTTGTTTGCAAATATTCATCGCTGAATCGTATTTTTTTTCTGATTTGTCTCATGTCAATTGTTAGGTCATTGTTTTTATACTAAATGTTACTTAGGATAACTCCGTCTACCTGATTAAGACATACATGTAGGACTCATGGCGGATGTGCCCGTTCGACAAGGGATGCTTACTCCTCATGTGTACCTGATCCCACTTCTGGTGTCCCATAGAGTTCCTGTTTTCACCCAATCCACGATTTGTATTTTTACTGGATTTATGAGATTGATCACTGTTTGTTATCGTAACCTTTTACAATCTTTAAATTTATCAAAAATATCTTTATTGTCATCTCCCTCGGGAGATGACACATTAAGTTCGTTTTCCGGAAGTGAAGTCCTAGTGTAAGCTGCCATCGATAAGCTGGTGGTCTGGCAAATGACCTGACGATGACACGATTTCTAAATATAGAGATGTAAACAAAATTGAGCGTTCTGCCTTATTATTACAAAATGGTCCATCTTAAAGTAAAACTACACAGGGTTCATTAGGATAATAGAGGTTGGATTGCTGGGGTGGTGGTCTTCAAAATACACATAAACATTGTATCTAGGTTATTGCGTAAAAAGTTTTCCTATTTCCCTTGGACCATCAAAGAGTGGAATGATAGTCTCGGCGAATACACCTGACACCTTTAGGTCTCAGGTGATCATCTTCTAACCATAAGTAAGAAATATTATTAATATTAACCTTTTAAAGTTTTAATTTTTGGTCATATCATGCGCACCAAATTTGCCATAATAATCAGCTTGTTGATTGTGGACAATACTTGGCAGAAGCAGAAACGATGGTCAGCGCGCGGGGATCAAAATACACAAAACATGGCATATTGAATGTATCAGCTAAGGCGTGGATCCAAGATTTACTGACGAAAGAAAACAGTGAAAACATTCACGTTAAATGCATATATATAATGGCAAAAACTTAACTTTTATATGTACTTACTGCCGTATATGAAAAATAAAACAGAACTTATTCAAAAAAATAAATTTCGAAGAAAAGAAATATTACCTAAAAGCACAATTTAAGCAGAAACATAAATTAATGTCTCTGATTTAAGTAGCTCAGTGCTGCAGGCATTGGAATAAAAATAGTAAAGAATCATTATGAGTATTTTCTCGGATGTCTTCACTATTCTTTTTTTCCTTTAAAATTACTCCTGCGGAAAAGTTTTAGGAAAAACACAATTTTCTTGACCTGGCTCAGGTTTTTTAAGGATTAATAAATAAAGCAATTTATCAATTTAATTCTTTATGCAATTCTAATTTGCATTTTTTTGTTAATGGAAAAAAGTAAAAAAAAAAAAAAAATCACTCCTCGTATTCTTGAAATAAAGCCAAAATTATAAAATGTGTGTCTCGTGAAACAGCGTATAAAATCGATGTTGGTAGATTGAGGTTCTTTTCAGTGTGCCAATACTTAATTTTAAATGGTAACTTTTCAATTTTATAACCTTTCTATGCATGCTATTTTCCCACAAGCGTATACGTGTACATGTACTTATATTATATAAACATAATATAGCGTTAACACATGAATCTGCATATTGGCAGCAGAAGGATATGATGCAGGAGTGTCTCAATGTTTTCCTTGATATTCCCAGTGGCTCGATAGCCAAGTCACTTCGGAGGTTACGTTTAAAATAAGGAAAATCTTTGGAAATTATAATGAGGTTCGGATTAATTTAAGTTAGCGCTTTAAAACTGCTTTGCTGTTGTAGTAGGCGACTACAAACTGAAGTCAAAAGAAACGCTAAGGTTTTATCCATCTTCATACGGAACAATTGTTTTATATCTAATTTTTACGAATATTTCTCAGTGGTTAGATTTTTTTTTTTACAGACATTGTACAAAAAATATTCAAAATGAATAAAGCATATTTACAACAAGTAAAATAATATAGGCATGTAGCAACAGGAGGGTCGTCCCCCTTCCATGTTTTCCCAAACATTAAAAATATTCATTCAAAGGCGCGTCCTTGCCCCATCTTCCATCTTTTGTTGCAGTATGGTACGTCAAATCATCCCATGGGAATGTACTATAATATAAAATATGTTTGTTGGAAAAGTTTTAATCCTCCCTTTCAAGAAATGAAAATGTGGAGTTGGGACAGCCCCTTTTTCCCCTTGTCAAAGATTGTTCAGATAAGTCGTCGATTTCCCCCCCCCCCTTTTTTTTCAAAAGCGATACTACTGCATGTAATAGCTGAAAAAATAATGTAACATTCCACTGTTTATTCTGTGACATTCATGAAGCCAAAGAGATGACATTTATGGCTTTCTGGAAAGCCAAACTTGTTAGTATTGAAATAAAAAGATATGCATAATCAAGGATAAAATGTAACAAAAGATCCATTGGCCACAACGCTCATCTGATTCAATATGGCCCTGCCATTTTGTTCTCCTATATATCCCTATGTAAAATTTTGATCCCCTGTTGTAGCCCCCTATCCCCCATGGGGCTGTTTTGAACAAACATGAATCTATACTACCCGATGATGCCTCCATATCAATATGACTAATCATGGCTTTGGTGCTCTTAAGAGGAAGACTTTTAAAGTTTTTTCCCATATGTTCCTATGCAAGATTTTGATTCCCCTTTGTGGCTCTACCCTAACACCAAGCGTTATGATTTGAACAAATTCGAAATTAAACTACCTGAAGATGCTTCCATATTAATTTTACTTATCATGGCTTTATTGTTCTTGAGAAGATTTTTAAGGATTTTTCTATATATTCCTATGTAAATCTTTAATCCCCTTTCGTGGCCCCACCTTACCCCCAGTTTTCATGATTTGAACAAACTTGAATCTACTCTACATGAGGATACTTCCATATCAATAGGACTATTCAATGCTTTGTTGTTCTGGAGAAGAAGATTTTAAAGATTTTTTCCTATGTATTCCTATGTATTCCTATTCCCATTGTGGCCCTATCCTACCCCTGAGATTCATGATTTGAACAAAAATGGATCTATACTTTGTAATGAAGCTTTCGCATGTTTTAACTTATCTGGTCCAGTGGTTCTTGAGAAGAAGATTTTTTTATTTATGACCCAGTGGTTCTTGAGAAGAAGTCGAAAATGTGAAAAGTTTACAGACGGACAGGAAGTCACAAAGGCGGATGCCACAAAATTTGATCACAAAACTCACTTGAGCTTTCAGCTCAGGTGGGCTAAAACAATTTTTGAATGAGGAAATGCGTGTTTACTAAATGTTCCCAATTTTTCGACTCGCAATTTATTTTATTTGTCTAATAATATGTAAATCTAAAAATATTAACATTATACTGAATACAAGTGCTAGATACTGTGACAATAGAGCTAATATTTGTATATAAATATTTTACTCAAGTTCATTAATTAAGGTCTTCCGTTTCCAAAGGAAGACCTTCTACTGATTGTGATGATTAAGATTATTCTTATTAAGGTCTTCCGTCTCCAACGGAAGACCTTATTGTTTTCGTTCGGTTTCTTTTTCCCTATTATTATTATTATTTTTCTTACCGATTTTGTGCACGCGAGTTCTCGGAAATGGCTCGGTCGATTTTTACCAAACTTTCAGATCTGATAGATATTTATCTGAACCTTGTCGGAAATTTTCGTCGTCGATGACGTCACTTCCGGTCGTGAGATATGGACGATTTTCTGATTTTCAGAGGGTCGGCTTGTCCTGGCAATCACTCCTAAACGACTCAAGATATTGAGTTGAGATTTTCAGTGAAGGTAGAAGAAGGATTGTAGATGTGCTTTTTTGCGTCTATATCTTCCCGGCGCAAAAGGCGCTGAAGCTCACCTGGGCTTGAAAAATAGGCTCAAAAGCATCTCGCAAAATTTGACACGTTTTCTTTTATATCTTTATACTTGTAAATATTTTGTTAAAACATATATACCAAACGTTGTGCAGAATGATAAGAGCTTTCATTTGATATCAAGAAAAAGGGGCTGACCCCTCAAATTAGGGGCTCAGAGGGGCCCAAAGTCTTTCAAGTATAACTCTTGAACGATCAATATTTTGTTGTAAGTTACTGAAACAAAAATGTTTATCTTAACGATTTGGAAATATATGTTATAAAATTTTGATCCTATATTGCATAATAAGGGGCCAAAAGGGGCCAGAATACTAAATCTTTGACGCTTTATATCTCAAAAAGGGGGAATATTTTGACAAGCAATACTGAACAAAAGATGTTCAGAATAATGTTCTAAACGATATGCACCCTTTCAATTTTTGTCAAACGGCCCCATTAAGGACTTGGAGGGGTGGCCCCTAAATGTTCCCATTCGGCATATCTCCACAACGAAAAGAAATCTCTGAATAGGTATTGAAGAAAAAGTCTTCAAAATTACAAGATCTTTCATTTGATATCAAGAAAAAGGGGCTGACCCCTCAAATTAGGGAGTCAGAGGGGCCAAAAGTCTTTCATCTATAACTCGTTAAGTATCCATATTTTATTATCAATTACTGAAGCAAAAATCCTCCTCTTAACGATTTGCCACTATAGATTATACAATTAAGATCATATATTGCGTAATAAGGGGCCAAAAGGGGCCAGAATGCCAAATCTTTGACGCTTTATATCTCAAAAAGGGGGAATATTTTGATAAGCAGTACTGAACAAAAGATGGTCAGATTAAGGTTCTAAACAATATCCACCCTTTCAATTTTTGTCAAACGGCCCCATTAAGGACTTGGAGGGGTGGCCCCTAAATACTTCCATTCGGCATATCTCCACAACGAAAAGAAATCTCTGAATAGGTATTGAAGAAAAAGTCTTCAAAATCACAAGACCTTTCATTTGATATCAAGAAAAAGGGGCTGACCCCTCAAATTAGGGAGTCAGAGGGGCCAAAAGTCTTTCATCTATAACTCGTTAGCTATCAATATTTTATTATCAATTACTGAAGCAAAAATACTCCTCTTAATGATTTGCCACTATATATTATAAAATTAAGATCATATATTATGTAATAAGGGGACAAAAGGGCCAGAATGCTAAATCTTTGACGCTTTATACCTCAAAAAGGGGAGATATTTTGATAAGCAATATTGAACAAAAGATGTTCAGAATAATGTTCTGAACAATATATATCCTTTCAATATTTGCAAAACGGACCCATTAAGGACTTGAAGGGTTGGCCCCTAAATATTTCTATTCTACATATCTCGAAAACGAGAAGAAACTTCTGAATAGTTGTTGAGCAAAAAATGTTTAAAATCACAAGTATTTTTATTTATTATCAAATAAAAGGGGCTAACCCTTCAAATTAGGGGCTCAGAGGGGCCAAAAGACTAATATGTAACTCTTCAATATGCAACAATATGTTGTAAAACTTTGATTCTCTATTGCGTAAGTAGGGGCCATAGGTGGTAAGAATGTTAAATCCTTTGCGCTTCATATCTCGAAAAAGGGAAACATTTTGAAAAGCAATATTGAACGAAAGATGTTCAAGATTATATTATATAAATCAAAAGAATGAAATCTAAGGAGGGAAATCTTTATATCATTATCTTTTAACGAAAACTTAATTAAAATCACATCTCATCTCATCGAAAAATCGGACGGAAGACCTACTCGTTGCTCGCAACGAGATCACATCTAGTTATTCTTTTTTTTTCCCTAGACGCCAACTTTGACGCTTCATATCTTCCTCATTTTTAAACAGATTTTGTTCAAATTTTCAGAGCTTTTAGACTTTACAAAACACTGTCAGAATACCGTAATACAATTAGGAAATTACCTTCTGTTCACGAGTTATTCCCCTTTGATTGAATTTTGCATGCCTCCGATTTCCAGACAAAGGCTCAGAGATGGTTATAATTGGAGCACAAAACCCTTTGAAATTGAAAAGACGAAGCATTGAAGTTGTGCACATCGGTTTTTGTTTTTTGATTTTTGCATTAAAAATGGCGCTAGAGAGGGGTCAAAAGTTAGAACGCGGAAAACAGCAAAAAATTTGACATATTTTCCTTTATATCTTGGAAACTAGAAATATTTTGTTAAGACATGTAGAACAAAAGTTGTGCATAATTGCAAGGGCTTTCATATTATACTATTTAAAAGGGGCTGGCCCCTATGATTAGGGATCTTGGGCCCTTAAAAGTTTTTGCTTTATAACTCAAAAACGGTAAATATTTCGATCTGGATCTTGGGAACAAAATTGTTCTTTTACACCTTTTTGATCTAATGAAAATGTTGTTTTGTTCGAGTATACCATGGGTATTGCGTAATACGTATTAGAAAGCAGGCCAGGTAAACAGGTAACGTTTTTCATTCGGCAAGGAAATCAGACCTCTTCATGTGTATAACTTAAACATACTTGCTATCAATAGTATACCCTGCGGTATTTAATGTTAATTTTCTTTTTAATAAGGTTTAAAACGTGGTTTATAGTTCACTATTAAATTATTTATTACAACTAGTCTTTCTTTTCTTCTTTTTTAAATTAGATTAATAGTGTTCAAAAGCGGAGAATATTAAATCTATCTTTCTACGTTTATTATTACAACAAACTTTGTAAGTGATTTTAAACTGCATGCATTGAATAATTCACGATCATTAGCTGTATGCATATTACGGTCTCCATGTTCAGCTCGATGTTTAGTTATGTAACCCAACGCGCGAATCCCACGCTGTTGATCGAGGTCACCAGTATACTGGCCACCTGTGGCCATAAACAAAGCTAGTATTTGTGATCGCGTATAATGTCAATTTTGTACAAAGAGCTATTAATTAATGGAAATTAATGTTTTTAAATATATCGAATCAGTAAGATTACTTTACCGATCTTTTATAATCTTAATTCCAAACACTGATGCATAAAAATTATTTTGAATTTTAATCGCTGTTTTTGTCTGTTCACGCAACAATACATTTAAAAAAAAGTATTGCTCTATCCCGTGTTGTTGTATTTTAATTCATCTGCAATTGTAATTGAATGGGGGCTTCGGTAAAAAAATTGTAATTACTACGCATGCTACGCACATATTATTTTTACCATCACTCTTGTGAATGTCCATTTATTATTCATAGAATTAAATAAACATTAACATAAATAAAAATTCCTTCAAATATACATGTACTATAATTCAAGTCTTTGTAATATAGCAAACAGTTTCATCCATCTCTGCCGCTTTGTGTCTTAAGTGTTGTAGTCCAGTCCTCGTTTACATACACGTGGCCACAGAGAGCCGCGGGCACCTCGATGTTGAAATACATTGTGTACTCTGATAGTTGCTCTACACAGCACAAACAACTAACGTGTACATGCAGTATAGTAATTGGCAAAGATTGTTTGAAAAATATAAACTCGCATGTGTTCGCTACGAAGCATTCATTTTAAAATTTTATTTACATGTAAATACCTTATAAGAACAAAATAAAGTAAATGTATAACACCTAGAACAATGTTTAAAAATTAAAATACAAATATCGTGTGCTCGGAAGGGAAGATGGCTTGAAAGGGTGTGTCTGTGAATGCTTAGATCTAGCAACACACTTCGCAAAGTTAAGCATACTTGTGTCCAAATCCTTTAAAAGTGGGGGCAATCCCCAATCCTCGCACCCTTCCTTTTTGAATCTAAAAATATATACCATACTGAGAGTTGTTTATAGAGCGGGAATGTTATTTTATTAGTCCTTAAAGGCACAACTTAAGAAATGACTTATAAATTTTTTTTAGATAAGATTGTTTCGCGATACAGCTGTGATAAATCTTAGGAACTTCAAAAGTTATAACTTAGGCATATCTTAAGATAACTTAGGAAACGTTTTTGAAACAGGCATGTCAAGCATTCAGTCAGATCTATTACGACGTCCATATTACCATATAAGAGAATGAAATTTTGTTTTGTATATAAAGTGGTTATTACAAATATGCGTGTTACAAAAATGTCTGTTGAAATCTTCAAAAGCTATCGAATTATTTACTTCTCGCAACAAATATTGATTTGGTTCTAAAGAAATTGATTTCCGATTCACAATATTATCACTGCATACATGTACTCGTACATATCAACATTGATCAACACTGATCAAGTGTATACCGGGACCCGGGATAGTCTTATTATAGCTCTTGCTTTGTCAAATCATTACTTTCATACCCCTTGCATTTAAGAAAAACAATGTTATAAAAAAAAAATAATCTGACATATAACAAGTATACATGTAGCGTGTGCAATTTATTTGGCTAGGAGCATGTACACACGTGGTTCGAAACTGTAGGGGGCTACAAATGCGGCCATAACTAGTATATTTTTAAGGTGTTATTAAAAACAAATAATACTCACAAAAGAGAATTGCCGTTCTATCGATACCATATATGCCATGTTTCATCCACCAACAACGCCACGACATCGATGAGAAATACCATGCAACGTTTCTACACGGGCATTTTCTTCGAAAAGGATAGGAAGTTAATGAATTAAAATAATTAATTCTTTTAAGTTAACGCATTATGTTTACCTCTTTATTTGTTGTATGCAATAAGTAATAGACCTTACTAATAATGACTGTTTGGTTGTCACACCTGTGCATGTGTCGTACGAGGTACAGCGGTAAGGTAAATTACCGAGAGTCGCGATATGCGGGGTGATTCGGAATACCCTAAATGACTGTGGTCCATTGAATTTTTACTAGTAAATCAACCTGTCAAATCTAACATGGGCCCACATAATACGACTAAATTCGTTTCATGAATGAACTGGTTCTTAACAAATATATGTACAGTATACAATATCTTTTCTTTAGATCTGTTTGTTTATTATTTTCAACCACAATCTGCAGTACATGTATAGTTACACGAAATCCATGCACAACGGCGCTACACCTGTCAATCAAAATCACTCGATATTGTGAACTCAATCTGGTGCTACGGCAGCATTTCCGAAGTGATTCAAAATATTCTTTCGGCTAATTCTAATTTTTCGCGTTGAATAATAATATTTTGGAACAAAGTTGGAATTAAGGCTGGAGCTGCATGCTGTGAATTTATCACACCTGCAGTCTGCAGTGTTCCCTTCTTACATGTATATGAAGCATCTGTTGAGTAATGAATCAGAGAGCATAATATGCGGAACAAGTTTGATTGGGATTTTTACTTTTCCTTTAAGATAAAATGATTAATAACATAATTTATACATCTAATAGATACACATAAATGTACATGTATAGCTTTTTAAAAACAAGAATCTGTAATTGGAAATGTGAAAGTGAAGAGTTTAGGTAATAGTTCTTAACCAAAATTTAACGACAGTTCATTCCTTCCTAGTCTCTATATAACTTTTAATTACGGCCGTGCCCTCTCCCCTTCAATTGATGTCTTATACATGCTTTTAAATTCTGTTTATGTATCAAGAAATTTCCACAGGTACTTGTGGACAGGATCCCCCCCCCCCCCCAATTCAACCCCGATGTTTGTTGGACATTTTTTTCCACAAATTATATTTATTACACTTATTCATCATGTGTACCATAGGAAAAAATCGAGTACAAGTACCTGTGGAAATTTCTATTTGCCCCCCCCCTCCCAAAAAACTGAAATTGCTTTCTACGGGCTTAACAACAGGTACTTGTGGACAGACACCCCCCCCCCCCCGATATTCAACCCCGGGGCTTGTTGGACATTTTTTCCACAAATTATATTTATTGCACTTACTCATCATGTGTACCATATGAAAAAATCGTGAAAAACCCAAAATAATCCTTCCACACAAAAAATGCCTCACTATGTATAGTTAAAACATTAATTTTTCATATTTCTTGATGAAATTAACATTAAAAAAATCAACACAAAATTAATACCGAATTACATATCACTTGAATTTATCATAAAGCAGAAAATCTGTTCTGCGGGCTTCAAGGCCAGCTCAGGAACCTAAAGATGTCCTCATTTTGCAAGTCCAGTGCAGAACGTAAAATAAATGAAATAAATCACACGATCACTGGGATGAACTCAAAGAAAGAAGACTCTTGAGGAAAAGATATTTTGTTTCGACTTATAGACTGAAATAAACCGATATTCTCTTTTTTTGCCACTCTTTCCTGGTGCCCTGGGACTCTGAATGTAGGATCAGTATATTTTTTTTCACAGGTCCGTTGTACGGATTGTACGGGGGGGGGGGGGGGCAGACCTTCTGAAAATAGTCTTTTGCTGTAGTTTTAATATGTAAATTTTGATTTAGTTGCTGCTTGCTCCCTCCCCACTCTTTGTTTCTCTACGGTCATTCATAGGCGAATTCCAGCAAAAATGTAATGATCCCCCCCTCCAACACACACTTTTCTTTTTTTTTTTTTAATGTGTATTGCAATAGGACTTAAAATTGGAAAACATTTTCTGTATATCTCTACATCGAAAAATATAAAACAAATATTTTTTTTTTTATATTTCCTTTTTAAAACAACATAGATAATTATGCATAGCTAATTAAATACTGAATTAAATATTTATCTTTGCAGACAATATGCTCTGGGTTATAGAACATGATGTGAAAGCGTATCGTAATGCACCTTGTAATCCTTTGGATTTTCAGATTTAAGGCCAATGCGAAAACCAAAACACGCCGACATTTTTTTATGCTACTGTAATCGAAGATCCGGGGGGCATACAGTTTTTGTCCTGTCCACCTGTCTATTTGTCTGTTAGACTGTGTTAGCCTCTTTGTCCGCAAAAACTTTAACTATGCCCATAGAATTTGATTGGTTGGAACTACTGCTTTCATATTTCTTATGTGTATTCCTAGTAACAAGGACTTCCTTCAGGTACCAACATATTTGACCTCTTGACCTTGAACTTGGAGTTTGATCCTCTTTCGCAAAATTTTACCAAACTATAACCTTGGCCAAAACTTTTGAACAGTTGGTGCTATGGCTTTTATACTTCACATCTGTATCCCTTGTGATAAGTCTCCTCTTTGGGTATACATGTGTTTGACCATTTGACCTTGACCTTGGAGTTTGACCAACTTTTAAAAACTTTAGCCTTGACAATAACTTTTGAATGACTAGTACTAGGGCTTTTATATTACATAGGTAATTTTCTTGTAACAAGGCCTGTCATTGTATACCTATAATTTTGATCATTTTACCTTGACCTTTGAGTATGTCCTACTTTTGAAAACTTTAACCTTGGTTTTAACTATTGAACAGTTGGTGCTAAGGCTTTTTTAATACCACATGTGTATTCCTTGTAACAATCAAGACCTTCCCTCAAGTACAAACAATTATGATCCCTTGACCATGGAGTTTGACCTTTTAAAGAAATTAACCTTGGCCATAACTTTTAAGCTGTTGCTGCTGTGGCTTTCATACTAGTATATATTTCACAGTATATTCTTTGTTCAAGACCTTTATTTGGGTAATACCATTTTTTTATCTTTTGATCTTGACCATGGAGTTTGACTTGCATTTGAGAAACTTTAACTTTTGCCATAAGATGACATATGGGGGCATCAGTGTTTCAAAAATCACACGTTGTTCAGTATCCAAATCGGGCATAAAACATTTACAATGACCCTTTAAAGCAGTGAGTTGAACCTAATAAATTACGACTATAGAAATTATGATAATTTATTTCGATGTATTGTCTAAAAAAACGTTTATTATACCTCTGTGAAAACTAGCTTACAAGTGAAAAATCACTAGTAAAATAGAATTTGATTGGCCGAGAAAGTCACGTGTCCATCATGTTTGCCCTGCAACAAAACGTCGTGTTTCACGATTGTGACGTCACAATTAAACGAGTGAGGAGTTAGATTGTTTATAGCGCCGCTGCTAACTTCGTTCGCGTGGTAACAACAACTAAAAATTCACCCCAAGAAATCACCTTAATTAATGGAATTGCATACAGATAGTAGATTAAACGTTCTTTGTTAAAATGTTTGCACTTTTCAAAATTCGTTTATGGAAATACAGCTAACATACGTCATGAGACGTCACAGTCTAGACGTTCCAAATGTCTCGTGCTGTTTGAAGAGGCGGATCTTAAAATTAAGTGAACAATGCACTCACCCCAACGGTCGCACCGTCAACATATTATCGTTGATTGACTGTGTCGATTTAAATGTGTAAAAATGTAATGGTGGTGTTTGAATGTTACTGGTGTGATCACACAAACTTGTCACGTAGGATTTTTTTTAATGAAACGAAGCTATTGGTGTACCTGTAACTTACATCTCTTTCATATCGTTCTCATCAAATGCATGTTTGCTTTATTCATTGGATCTCCTTTGTAATTCCTGCATTTTGGTTAATTCGGTATTATAAACAATTTATTGCATAATAGTGAGGGAGACATAAAGATTTCTTCGCAAATGAAAAATCATATTTCCCTCGGGCGTTGCCTTCGGGGAGTATGATTTTTCACGGGGAGTATGATTTTTCATGGGCGAAGAAATCTTCATGTTGTCCTCGGGGAATATGATTTTTTATGGACGAAGAAATCTTCATGTCTCCCTCACTATCATGCAATAAATGCAAACTGTGAACTTGTCAAGTCCGAAACACACAAAAGGGTATCGCTGATATCATACAGAGTGTATCATTGCTTTGATCAGGCCCATAGGAAGCAAATTCAGGGGTTTTTTTGTTTTTTTTTTGGGGGGGGGGCAGCCATACATTTTCAGTTGACAGTTGAGGGGGCACTACTACCATAAATTTCCTGACAAGCAAAAAAAAGGTCACCAACTACCAAAAATTCCTTGACAAGCAAAAAAAAAAAAAAAGAAGGTTATCAGACGTTTTTATTGAGGTGGCACAAGCTATAGTATCTATGTCTACTATAGTAATCTATATATCGGCAAAATTATTGGGGGGGGCACGCCCCCCGTGCCCCCCCACCCTCCCTCGGTTCCTACGGCCATGTTGATTAAATTTAGGGTCACTAAGGAAAGAATGTTTTGACTGGATGAATGGTCTGAAAGAACATGTGTTAACTTGTCGAGTCGGTAACATATAGATGGGGTTTGCTTATAACCAGAGTGTGTCATGGTTTGATGCAAGGTCATCTGAACGAGTTCAAGGTCATCAACGGAGAAACAACATTCCTTAACTGTCTTTCTACTGGTGAGACATTGCAAGTTGATACCCCTTATAAGATTGCTTATAACCTTAGAATGTGGCATGACCTTGACTCAAGGTCACTTCTTCCTGTTCGCAGCTCCAACAGAAGACCTACTCGTTGCTTTGCAACGAGCTCTGCTCTAGTTTATTTAACGTTTATTTTGCATGTATCGGTCAAGGTAGCAAATGGTAGGGCGCTCGCTTAGTGATCGGGAGGCCCGGGTTCGATTCTCGTTCGCCGCGTCAAACCTAAGACGTAAACAGGTACTAAATGTTCTTTTGCCAAGCACCCGGCACTAGAAGTTAAAGTCACGGGTCTTTCGGATGAGACCTTGAAAACTGAAGTCCCGTATCACGGTAGGCGTTGGCACGACAAAGAACCCTCACTGCTCAATGGCCCTGAGTGCCGAGTTTAGGTCTTAATTTGAGGTCCCTCACCGGTATATGGTAATGTCTCTATATAAGTGAAAAATTCTAGAATGGGACGTAAAACAATATACAATCAATCAATCATTTTGCATGTGTATGCCATTGCAAACGATATGAAAACAATTCATAAAATACCTGTAAAACCTGACCAAACTGAGACGACAGATTGTTTTCAAGTCTTAAGCTTATTTTCATTTCATTCAAAGATTTTACTAGAAGAGAAGACCACTACGAAAGGAAGGATTTATGACTCCGAGTCTATGTCATGTATCATAACCATTCCTATGTCAGAGCGGGAATTCAAAGTATTTTCCCATTTTGGAAATAAATATAATACGTTTACACATACAGAATTCAAAATGTATCATGATGGTCACAATCTCAATTGTACTGTTTCTGCAGAGGAAGGTAAAATTTTAGAAGAAAAGATAAAAGGGCATTTAAATAAAATACGAATGATGAATACTGATCAGATTATGTTGCCTTATAACACGGATATCAATGTTCAACAGCTTGTGCAGGATGTAGGACGAGAATACCCTAATGTATGTCTTCTTCTTGAAAATAATAATATTGAAATATTTTGTAATGATTATGCTTATCTGCTAAAAATAAGGGGTTTGCTGCATCAGAAAATGTCAGGAAAAGTAACTAGAAGAGCAAATCGTAAGTTTGCAAGGACAGAAGAAGCACCAGAGGAAGGAAAACCACCGACTGGGGATATATACAAAAGAAGATTCAATACTGATGACAGTTTTCAAGCTGAATTTCAGTCTGAAAGTATGCGGCAAACAACTCCACTTTCAAAATACGAATTCAACACAAAGGAAGGTCTTAAAGTTTTGATTTATGAAGGCAGTATCACTCATTTAGATGTGGATTGCATTGTCAATGCAGCAAATGAAAATCTTATGCATGGGGGAGGAATTGCTTTTGCTATATCTGAGGCAGCAGGTTATGTATTTGATGAGGAAAGCAAGGATTATATAGCAAAGCATGGTCAGATACCAGTAGGTACATGTGCTGTGACATCTGCTGGTAAATTACCGTACAAGTATGTAATTCACTCAGTTGGACCAAGATGGAGTGATTATACTGACAAAGATCGTTGTTTACGTGATCTCTGTGAGTCTGTAGAGGTAACATTTAGAGAAGCTGATAAGTTAGGGATGAAGTCAATTGCATTACCTTCAATAAGTTCAGGTAAGGGTCTTATTATCGTTAATGATATTGTAGAAGTCAGAATGTTTTTTTTTCAAATTTTTCTTCATTGATAAATTGTAAAAATTTGATTATACCTTAAAATTCTTGAAAATTGAAGCTTTTAAAAGTTTATTATATGCAAACATTTATGACTGAAAATATCAAATAATATATCAAAACAAAACAAAGA
This sequence comes from Saccostrea echinata, assembly GCF_033153115.1. Classification (NCBI taxonomy): domain Eukaryota; kingdom Metazoa; phylum Mollusca; class Bivalvia; order Ostreida; family Ostreidae; genus Saccostrea; species Saccostrea echinata. The sequence continues at coordinate 61,261,195 of NW_026889803.1, read as the reverse complement.
TGAAATCAAATTAATAATAGTCATATCATCTACTAATAAAAATTCACAAAATAATTAGTTTTATCGTATATATTATTTTGATAGTGGAAGCATTATGACTGTTAGGCTAATAGTGTCATCATGAAGCGGGTTCAGTTTTGCAAACTAATATTACAAATATTTTCAGTGAAAATTAGATCACAATTATTCATATCATATAAGGTTTATAATATACTAAATAATTTGCTAGAGTGCGTTAAGTTGATTTCAGTGTAAAAGAAATAAATTTCAATGTAAAATTCAATAAATATGATAATGCAGATAAATTTTAAGTTAATAAAGTAATTGGGTAGACGTATATATTATTGATATTGTTTTGGTCTCGTTTTGTTCCAGGTATATTTGGCGTCCCTAGAGATAAATGTGTGGAGCAATATCATAAGGCAGTGACGACATTCAGCAGAAGTTACCCTTTCTTGAGACTCAGGGAAATTCACTTTGTTGACCGAGATGCATCAATGGTCAGTGCACTACAGGTAGTATTTCAACAGAAAACTTCACGCTTAAATAACACAGAGCCTTCTAAAGCTCCATACGAAAGAAAATTACAGGGAGCAAATGATGATAAACTTTCACCCATTCATCATGAAATGCACCTAAAGCACTTTTCAAACTGTTGTATATGTATGGATCAACTCACAAATCCACAACGATTGCCAAAATGTGGACATATTTTCTGCAAGAAGTGCATCAAACAGTATCTTGATTACAAGCCAGCTTGTCCCACCTGTGGCCAGATTTATGGGAAGATGACAGGCAACCAGCCTCCAGGGTCGATTTCAATTAAGAAAAGTTACCAAAGATTGCAGGGTGTCCACGACTGCAATAGCTGTATAATACGTTATATTTCCATTAGTGAGCTCTTCAAAATTAGAGGCGCGTTTGGTCGTCTGACAGGGACAGCATGCGTTGCGGATAATATAAAACATGCCAATCTCAATCCAATTTTTAATGTTAAATGTATCTGTCATTCCAATTAAAGAATGGAAGAACTAAAAGATATATGTAAGAGAGCGAGAACCCTAAATTTATCATCCATTAATAAAAAATACGACATTTCCGAGGCATGTATATTGTATTTAGATGTAGCATACGATAAATAGATACATACGATCAACAATATAGATATAAATTGATATCGTTGTCATTCCTACTCTTGATGTATATAAAGTCCACAACAATAAAATATTTCATTTGCATTTTCTTAGGATTTGTTCATCGACATTCAACATACTGTTTACATGTTTACATTACGTTTGTCCCTGAAATCCCGCGAGATTTGTACATTTACCGACTTTTTCACGAAAGAGCTCACTAAGAAGTATAACTCTTCCATAGTGGAAATAGAACGTATTGTGACGTACACATTACCTGGTGGATTACAGGGGGTATGGTGCTTTCTATAAAGTAATCTGTATAATATCCTGATAATTAGAAGAATTAAACAATTTTTAATATAGATAAATGTATAATATCTTTGGACTTGACCTGAAATAAAAGCTTAAGCAAGTGTTTCTTATCAAAGTCAGTCCATTACTGGTCATCTGTTTATTTTCCTCTGCTTTAATTTTAAAAAAATATATCAACTCATCAGAACTTGAAATTTATGGAATAGATCCAAGTCTGTGCATATCAAAGCCATAAGGATTGGTCCACAAAAGGTGTATAAAGTCTTTCACAAAATATAAAGACTGTAACGAGAACAAGAAAGTACTAGTATTAGAGTATGTTGCATAAAAGTAGCAACATGTATTTTTCATACATGAAATTCCATCTGTTACATTTTAATTGCTGAGGTCTTGCGCCGTACGATCATACCCTGAGAACATTCATATAAAATCATTACCCGTATCTTTATTTCATAAAAAATGAAATTTTAAACAAATGTGAAAGATAACAACTTGTTGAATATTTAGCTTATTGCTTTTTTCACTAAAATAAAAGTTGTCGATTTTACCTGAAAACCTTCGTATATCAATAGTCTTTAACCTCCTTCTCATAAACGTTTAAAAAACTAAATCATGTTATTTAAATATTTGTCTTATATACAAAGATTTTCTGGCAAAGAAATGCATCTTTCTTTTATCATCTTATTTTGGATGAATATTTTTTTGTAGGTATATTATATAAATAGTGCACGTTTTTGAGGGCAACAGTTGAAATTGACACCCCAAGGAAAACCATTGTCAACCGACTCGTCAGCGGAGGTTGACAATGGTTTTCCGAGGGGTGTCAATTTCAACTGTTACCCTCAAAAACGTGCACTTTTTATTTTATTATACGGAATGTCTTATTGATTTCGGATGTCAAAAGAAAAATTCGGAGATCGTCGTTAAGTTCACGCTTAGAAAGCTTTCAAACTCCCCGCTTCTATTTTTCTCAATAAGAATGCTTCGGAAAAGATTTACCAACCTCTTTATTGTTTGTTTGCTACTCAAAAATCCTTTATCGTCTAAAGTTTGCACTCGCAAGGATGTTTCGTCTGTCGTTAATTGTTTTCAAGTAAGCTACATCGGATACAAGCTTTTATTGACGTCGTTTATTCGGCTTCTTTCAAACGCACAACTGACGATTTGAGAATTCTACGGTGAACCGTACGCGCATGATTTGAACGCATGTGACATTTTCGTAATGTTACCCGTTGTCAAATGTGTTGCTAACGCTGAGGGTAACATTACGGATTGTTAAATGCGTCTAACCCAATCAGATTTTAGTATTTAATAGCGATTCTCTGTAACCACTTAAACTTCTTTGCCACGCATGGTCACCGATTTTGATGAAACTTTGCCCATTATTACAACTTGACACGAGAAACATATATCAAATAAAATTTCGTTGCTATGCGTCTTGGTTGCCATGGTAACAGCCAGAAAAGTTGGAAAAATTGAGATTTTCAGCTACTTTGAATCTTTATTAAGCCTTAATAAAGACTAAGAAAAACAAACAAACCATTCTCACAAAAACCTGACACCTTGTTGCAACTTATGCTATAAAGAAACTATTTAGAATTTATCTCTAAGTAAGTGGTAACCATGGGTACATTTGGAATACATTTTAGATGCTGAAAAATGCAGAAAAACGCTCAATATTCACTAATGATAGGTGTTAAATGATCAAACTCAATCAACAACTTAAGGAAAAAAAAAAAAAAAAATTTGACCTTAAGTAATTAGGTATTGGCAATATTATTCTAAAAATAACTTTCATGGTTGCCATGGTAACACAGTGTAACCATGCAAAATATGTTGCTAAGATTGGGTTAATGCTACTATCTTCAGGAAAAACAATAAAATTCATGACTGGCACATATACATCCTTAGGACCTTGCAACACCGACAACATAAGAAAAATTGGGATTAATTGTTACTTTGCAGTGTAACCACGGAAACAATGTACCAGTTGTTTAAAGTGATATTTTTTTTGCTGCCTTAGGAATTTACTTACTTTTCATTCAAGAAACATATTATTTGACTCACCTTGAATAGTACTTATCTGGAAGAACTAAAGTTGAATATCATATATTGATAACGTTTGTTGAAAAATACAACACTGTTGCTATGGTAACCAAGAAGGGAAAATGTTCGATTTTGTTAATTTTATATCAATATTAAGCCCTATGTGCCAGCTTTTTGCATTCAGTTAGAGATTGGGTGGCAGTCAAAATTGAAAGTCAGGTTAGTTGTTCATAATTACCAATCATAAAAGTTTTGGGAATCTACATACAATGGTACGTATCCAAGGAAACAGAATATTTTTCAGATTTTTATGCATATTTTTTCGGCTTATTTCCATAGCAACGCTCTATTTAAAGAATTGAATTTGAATTTTTTAAAATGTGAAAATTAGGGTCACATGAACATCTTTAAAAATTGATCATTAGTTATATAGAAATATGGTTTTTAAAAAGATAGGATTAGATTTAATCACTAAGAGAATAAATTTAAAATCCCTTCTTGGTATTAAAACCATGGCAACCATTGCCAACCTATAAGAAATATCATATTTCTTCCTTGGTATATGTTACAAGGATCTTTTGTCTATTATTTGCTTGCATTTCAACCTATAATTGATTTTATTCTTAAGTGTATGATGTTATAAAATTAAATGATCAAAATTATTACTTTTGAATACTTTGTTTCCATAGTAACGTATGTAATAGTTGATTTACCAAACATGTTTATCATGCATTTAAGACATCAGGTCTTCAACTTTCAGAAACAATCATTACCACTTGTTTGCTTTGCTGCAAACGTTAACTGTGGGACTCTGAACATGTTGAAAAATGCCATTTTTCAAACTTTAGGACATGTTGCCATGGTAACCATGTCACGTAGCAACCATTTTCTGCCTGATTTGAGTTGACGGTATCAAAGACTTTTATCATAGAGAGTTTGGAGAAATTCTGAGACTATGCGTGCCACAGCTTCTTTATAAAAGTTCAAGTCGTTACAGAGAATGGCTCTTAACATGAAAGTATAATAAAACAAAATGATGACGTTTTAGCATGCAAAAAATTGCAAATCAAGTGCGACTTGATGAAAATAGTTAAGAATAATAAATATTTAAAAAAAACATATACCGGTAATTGTAAGTCGTAAACATTCGACCAGAAAAGTATTGCGTATTGCAGCCTAGAGGACATCTAACCCAACTCCCTCAATCACCCCCTTTTCTCTTCTGTTATTTAAAAACTTGAAAGCATAAACTGCAGCAATACAAAATATTACATGAACAAATTAGTAATGAAGATACTGAAATGATGAAGATGCAATAATGTTAAAGAAACAATGTCCAAAGGGGGAAAAGTACAAATTATAAATGTTCCGAAAAGATGAAAATGCAATTGACTTAAAGAAACTATATCCGAAGAGAAAAAAAATACACCAAAATGATGAAAATAAAATAATCAAAAAAACAATGCGCAAATGAGTGAAAAATACTAATTATAAATATATACCGAAATGTTATAGTGTTAAAGAAAATGCCCAAAGAGGAAAAAATAAGACTCTCAGATGGTCCAAAAGACCAAAAGGTCTAATTAACTGTAATTAAACGATTGATTGTTGATGGCCAATATTTTTTTTTTTATCAAACAGATCCCCGAGTAATTTTTGTTTTTGAAACTGATTTACTTGCGCTGAATTTAACACTAGAAACCCAAGATCATGTAAAGATTGAAAACGTGACAGATCAATGATCTGAGTTTTGTATCATTTTTATCCTACACATCCGATGTAAGTGCTGGTGCAAATGGGGGGAATCCTATTGAATAGAGATACTTGTAGTTGCTGATATTTATTATTTTGTTAAGAATCATATCTACTTATTGTGCGAGAAATCAAGCTTTCTAAATAAAATAATATTACGAAGGGTTGATATAATTTGCGATTCCTTGTCTACATAGTCGTTTGTCATAAAGAGGAATTAGCTTCCTGTAAACTTTGTGACTTTCTGATTTTTCTTGTGATAAAGTTGTGATAAAAATATCTATCTACTCGCAGACTGATCATCCCAACCCTGGAAAGATGTATAAAGGAATTAGTCGCTCTGGTTATCTCCCTAACAACGAGAAAGGATGTCTTGTTGCTAAGCTGTTGAATGTAGCATTTAGCAGGCGTTTAGTGTTTACTATTGGTCGCTCTAGAACTACAGGTCAGGGTGGTGTTATTACATGGAACGACATACTACATAAAACTAGACCTGATGGAGGACCAATTAAGTAAGTTACTACCTGTATCCAATGTATTTTTTCCAAGGATGCATTTTATATACGATTTTCAAAATATGATCAGATAAGCCTTACTCTGGGGCACACAGATCCATTTTGGCGAAGGAAATATTGTAGCCTATTGTCATCCTGCAGAAGAAAGAAATCGTATTAAATTTAATTTTCTTTAATTACGACCACATTTTAAAAATGATCCACCCTGAAACAGAGAAGCCATCATTTTCAAAATGTTATTAGAGGATTTATCTCTCATTTTAATCATACATTCAGTCTAGATCTGGCTACCAGATGTCTACAATGAATGAAACGATTTTAAATGAAATGAGTTTTCAAGAAATCACCAACCTAACCACAGCCTTTGGTTCTTAGAACTGGACTCGGGGAACATAAACATATTTTGGTGAAATATTAAAATGCTCAGTTGCTCACTGAAAGCACACATTTTGCATGTAAGATACTAATGAGTAAAGGCATAATTTTTTAACAAATGCTGGAAAATGAAACTGAGGATAACTTACAGCGATCATTCTCAAAAGTCCATTTAAACAATACACATTATGAACAGACATAACACAGACTTCTAAGAATAGAGATTGGATCAGTGTCATGAATAAGTAAGCATACCCTGTCGTGCGGAGTTTCTTGATTTAGTTCTCTTTTGTTCGCAATAAATATACACTTTTTTCAATGGGTTGCACTGTAGCTTTCGGGTCGTCTATCCCAATTTTCTCAGACCAGCGAGCTACAGATATGCAACCATCCACAGAGTACATTAAGAGGTATGAAGGATATAGTTGGGAATGAAATAAATATTTTTTGGTGTATAATTGTTTGCAGATTTGGATATCCGGACGACACGTATCTCGAGGGGGTGATGGCGGAGCTGTCAGCAAAAGGAGTTACACCGGAGTCAGCTGATGACCCACGGGAATATAGTGAATATTCCAAGTTTGTTAGTTACAGCTAGAATGCTTTATTTTGACACCCCCCCCCCCACAAAAAACAAAAACAAAAAACGAAAACAAATAAACAAAAATCATAGTCATTTTGCACAAGTATAATTGATAATGCAGATCCAAAAGTAATTTCACATCTGCTATAAAATCTTAAATAATCGGTTATAAACAAAATTTTATTTTCTCATTCCTCTGTTTATTTTGACTTAAATGCCTTAAATTTCATTCAGATATGTGTAATACTTTTGAAAATTAACGCAACTTTTGGTCACGTCTATCGACTCACGGCAAGAAGGAACCGACGACATTATGACATTTGTCTTCGGCACTCATTTTCAGTTCTTCCATAAATCTATTAAATCTTTCACATATACGTTTTATTTTATGTACAATCCAACTTGTGATGGAGCGCTTAGTATTGAGCTATTTCTTTAAAAAAAATTTCAAATTTCGATATTGCATTTATATATTCAGCGATATTGCATTTATATATTCATTTTGCTGTGCGTAGATATAGATCTAGGGTAGAGTCGGATTTCAGAGGAAGTGACGTGAGAGGTCCATCCTCTACGCACTTTTTTTCTTAGCATCTGTCCATCTTTTGACTTCCATTTACCTGGGTATTTATGCAACATTTGTATCTTAATAATAATGATAATTTTCCGTCATAAATAGTTAATGTTTCGGACGTTAAGCCTGGTGTTAAGCCAGGTTATCAAATATTTCAACGAGGTATTTATAGTCCCAGTAATTGGGATTTAACCGAACTGAAAAAATCCCGGTTACCGGCCTAAAGTGCAGATTGGGCATGCGCCAAAAACAGGACCGCAGTCATCATCATGGCTGAATCCTCCAAGGACAACACGCCTCAGGCAGGAGCCATATCCAAATTTGTATGGAAATTGTTTTATTCTCACTCATATCTTAATATTTACATTTTCAACCTTTATTTTTCCTATTTTATTAATATTTTTTGCCATTATCACTTATAAACTTATCCTTTTATAAGAATTTCATCTTGCATCTGAGGAAATTCGAAATGCAACGAACTTGAGCATTTTAACTAGGCTATTTAGAGTCACAAATCCTTAATCTTGTATCCTTTACTTTAAACACATACCTTGAACATTTATTTAACCAATTATTAATGGTACTGGCGGTGTTTGAAGTGAAGGACATGTCTTAATTTATTTGAAATCAAGTTCAACAATGTTTAACCATTAGTCCATACAGATGTAATTTAGGCCAAACAAAAAAAATATGTGTGGTTCCTGTTACACCTCCAAAAAAATTAGGGTAGGTAGGTAGGGGTTTTTTTTTTTTAAACGAATGATTTTCTTAATTTTTCTAAATAATACCTATCACTGCTTTGCAAATGACATTTAGATGTGGTGTGATAATATACTAGTCAATATTGGTAGGGGACACCTACATGCTAGCTTTCTTTGGATTTAGTACTATTAAACACTTGCACTATGTTGTGCAAGGAGGCCGTCATTGCCGAAACTAAAACTTAAACCGGAGCCATTGATGGAAATTGGGGAAAATTCCGGAAAAAATATTAAAATTACCAAAAAAAGTTTAGGGTTGGGGGTATAAAATAGGGACGGTCGGGTAACCGATACCATGTATCTGCTTAAAATGATCTTAAAAATTATTTCTCTATCAGCATTTATCAGTTCTCATTGACTTAAGTGTGTCCTACCAGAGTTCTGTAATTTGATTTAGAATCATATATTAAGCAGTGCTGTTAAGAATACTCCTAACCTTGTCACTACAAATTAAACCCCCTTTTAATCCTACCTCAACTAATTTTAACCAAAACCATAAGTCTTTACCTACCCAAGATCCATGTTGCCTAGACGGAATGTTCTATCATCAAAAGATGTCTACATATGCAGTTAATGATTTTATTTTCAATATACTTGATCATGTTGATGATAGCAAAATAATTGGGCCATAACTAGGGCTGTGCAATAATATCAGTATTCTGGTATATTGCGATTCATTAACAAAAAATATCGTATTTATTTATTTCATCTATTAGTAAATTGTATTAAAAATGTATTAGTGGTCATACAAAAATGAAAGTAGAAACGGCAGTGTATATGTAGATAAAAAAACAAAAAAAACTTTACAAAGTATCACAGGTAATATTACTGAATAAATAATGTATTAAACATTGCTATTTTGGGGGGGTCTTTTTTATATATTATTGTTCGCCTAGTTTTATATGAAGAAAAAAACACAGCAATAAGTCGCTAATCCATCAAGCACATGATGCAACTGACTCAAATTCAATTTCTGAAAGTCTTGGAAAACACCTAACAAAAAAAATAAATGCCCTTATTGATAAAAAGTTTTTGTTCCAGCAAAAATTGATTTGTTCCTGTAAAATGCATCACACTGTTGGTCGAAATGTCCGGTGTTTAAAATATTTTGTTTTGAGAACACTGGGTAGAGCACCTGACTGGGAATTCAGGGGGCCGGGTTCTAATCCCTGTCTGGTACATCACATTTACCTCTTCTCCAATTGCATTTGGTAGGGCACCATTTACAATATTTATATAAGTGCCTGAAAGTAACAGGTGTAAGACCTACTATAGAACAATCTGTGTGGTATCCAGTCAATTTGTACACAAACCAACTCATACACAAACCGACTGGTACACAAGGAGTCAACTCAACTCATACACAAAACTGAAGTCAACGCGTACACAAGGTTTTCCTGTGTATAAAACTCATAGACAAAACTGAAGTCAACCTACACAATGTTTTCCCGTGTATAAATTGAGGATTTAATATGTATACAAAATTTTTTCTGTGCACAAAAATGAGGAGTCAACTCGTACACTTAGGTTTTTCCTACAAATTTTACTTATACCAAGATCAAATTCGTGTAGAAGATTTTCTCGAGATTAAAAATGAGTATTCAATTATGATTGAAAAAGTTCAAAAATAAGCTTAGCCACATACATGCATATACCAGAATTCTATCAAAGTTGAAAGAAAAGTTGTTAGAAAGGTTTGCGATCATGCCAAACAGTAAGACAAAAGCTGTTGTGTGGGTGTATTTAGTAACATAACTGTAATTCAATCAACAAGATATTTTATATTGGTTAAAATGAAGTTAAAATAATAACAATATACCATTTAAATTTTTGCTGAAAATGTTGCAATACATATCACAATACAGTTAAAAATATTGCAATATATTGCAGTACGAAATCTCTATCCAATACCCAGCCCTATTAAAAATGTTGATAAAATACCTTGAATAATGTAATAAAATACCTACCTCCAGTTGATATGTACTGCTATATCTTTTCTAATTAAAGTAAATTTATATGAATTAAGTACCTTTTTGAACTGTCTTTTGAAAAAACAAAACTGTTCCAAACATTTCAAAAAATTGTTTCAAATACATGTTGTAATTTACAATTCTCCAAATTCTAAAAAATTAATATACTTACTCTAAGCAATGAATATGATTCTTAACAGATTCTTATTTTATTAATGCAGGCCAGTAGAACACAGGAGGGCCCGCCCTCTCCCCCAACTTTTTTTCTGAATTAGTATTTTGCTACGGTAAATATTCATTAACAGCTTAACGTCTTAAGATGCTGGATAACTCCCACACTTTTTGTTGTTGTAAGATCATGCACTGGCTAAGTGCAGAATTTTCATCAGTTAATTAGGGTTTTGTTTTTTTTATGCCCCGCCATGAATATGGCCTGGGCATATAGTGTTTGTCATGTCCGTCTTCCATCCTTCTGTCCTTCCATCCTTCCGTCTGTCCTTCCGTCACACTTTGCGTTTAGCTCTGTTCAAAGCTCAGTTTCAAAGAAACTATCCAAGATATTTTTATCAAACTTCATATGCTGATAGATATTGATGAGAGCTATGCAACTGCATCAACATTTTTTGACTTTGACCTTTCCTTTGACCTTGACCTCACTTTTCTTAAATTAGTGTATATCTCAGTTTTAAAGATACCATTCAAGATAGTGTAATCAAACTTCATATGTTGATACATACTGATGTAAGCTATTGAACTGCATCAACATTTTTTGACCTTGACCTTTCTTTTGACCTTGAACTCACTTTTCTTGAATTAGTGTTCAGCTCAGTTTTAATGAAACCATTCAAGATATTTTTAACAAACTTCATATGCTGATACATAGTAATGAGAGCTATTCAACTACATCAATATTTTTGACCTTCACCTTTCCTTTGACCTTGACCTCACTTTTCTTAAATTAGTGTTTAGCTCAGTTTGAAAGAAACCATTCATAATATTTTTATCAAACTTCATATGCCGATACATACTGATGTAACCTTTTCAACTGCATCAACATTTTTGACCTTAATCTCACCGCTCTGGGAATTAAGTAAACTAAGCATGCTAAGTGTATGGTTATGATGAGCAACGGTGCCTCTTTCAAAATTGTGAATTTCATGGCTTCTGGTTTAAAACACGAACCATATTCATTGTTGGAAAGTTGTTACATGATACACGGGTGACCAATAAGACCAATGGGCCTCTTGTTTTAATAGGTATGAGAAGTAAAACTTACAAATGCATTTTTTTTTTTTACAATTATTTGTTTTAATTTTTTTTTATTTTAATACCTTCAGGTTGCAGATCCTCTCTTGAATCGTATCTTTCCATCAGAAATGATACTGCATCAATATGTATGCACCTTGGATAGCGTTGTAAAAAAGCTAAGAAATGTAGATAATTTGAGAATTTTAACACACATAATGTTTTGCGTATGAAAAAAAATAGGAACATTGTTTTGCATATAAAAAAAATAGAGTGTTTCAAGGAATGCATGTGTCACCTGCTTTGTAGCTTCAAAGATGTAAATAAATCTAAGTGTAGTTAGCTGTTTATTTACAACCAGCATGATAGGTTATGCAGAAAAAAGCAACCACACGCAGTATAAGACTGCGATAGAATCTGACAAAGAATATAGAATTATTGCTGGTTTTTGAGGTCAATACGATGATATAGACACCTGAGGAGTACAATATTTACTGAGCCCGAATGAATCTTATGTCAACTTCCTGTTACTCTGTGCATCTGTCCCTGCAAAATTTCTGTCTCAGTTTTGTCAACAACTACTTAATGCAAATGCATGAAATTTTAGTATAGTCTTTGTTTAGGCATGCCATATGGTGGGATTCATTTCTGTAGAAATCTGATGTTAACTTCTTGTTTATCCGTGTGTCAGTCTGTACTGAATTTCAGTCAGTTTTGTGGGTAACTACCAATCTGGACTAGATTTTTTTTTTTTTTCAGTAGTCACTTGGGTTATGGGCTTAATTTTTTATTGGTCAGCTCAGCACCTTTACTGTCCCACTAGGCAAGTAGATTTTAAAATGACTGGCCCAAAACCATATTAATAATAGTAATATTTTGTTCATATTTTGATACTGGTAGTATTGCTTGCAGAACAAGAAACAACGGAACTTGGACAGTCAACCACTTTAAAGGTATTACGCAAGGAAATAGCCAATCAAAATGAAGTTGGTCAATTATATTTCTATATATATTGAGACAGTTTCTTTTTCTTTTTTCTATATATATTGAGACAATTTCTTTCTCTTTTTTCGTTTTCGGCAACATTTTTAGGCCTACAGTATTAATTTTGGACTCATGTACTAGGAATATCATATCTTTAGCAGAACTGAGCCACTGAATTAAAGGGAACTCTTTTTGTAGGTGCGCATGATGCAACTTCCTGGATGGTGTGTAGGCTGTTTGTCAACATGTGAAACCCACGTGTATTTCGGGGTTGGTATGTTTACTCTCAATTTTGTTTCTTAAAAGCCACATAAGGGGTATTTTTTCTGATCTCAAATTTTTGTCTCAGCATTAATCTTTTTTTTCTCTTTCATGAATTATCTGCTGAGAGTCTAGTTAATTAATTGATTTAATTAAAGCTATATAGTAACATATAGTGAAATTATTTGCTTGTGTGAGACCTTAAAGAGGAACAGGTAACTCTCATTTTGACTACAATTTCTTTGGTTTCAGGAGTAGTCTCCCCTTTTAAAGATTAAAAATGGGGGATAAACAATACGGCATGCAGTCTGGTCATCAGCAGAGAGTTTCGACACCCGTATACCTCTGTAACCTTTGTTGTACATCAGACAGGTAACAAAAACAAGATAATTAATTAAAATAATTTTAATGAGATAAATGATAGAAAATAAAATTTTTACATACACAGACTCCCTCGTATAAGAAAATGTCACATTTTACACATACAATGACATATCCAAATTTTCCCCATTTACACAGTTGAATAGAATTAGTGCATAATAAAACATAGCAACAATTATTACATGTAAGGCAATTCACAAAATATGTATTAAATACAAATTTTGTACTTTTAAATTACACAGCATCATCCCCCCCCCCCCCCCCCCCCCCCATTTCACAATCTTACAACTTCCTTCTTAATTTTGGATCTGTTAGTGATTTACAGTAATTAAGTGTCTTTAGATTTTTTTATCCTACATCTGTTATCTTTTAGATCTATAGTATTTTCTTTGAGATTTTTATTTTAATAGTTTTTGTTTATTTTAAAGTAATTTTGCCTATTTTGTCGTTTCCATGATCCTTATTCAGTGAGTGCACAACTTTATGTATTCTACTCTCAAAATTTCTACTACTTGTAATACATTTTGGATTTGATTTTAAATATGCCCTATTCACAGATTCAGATTTTTTTGTACAAGTATGATGTTTAATTCTATCAAGATTATTTGGTCCTAAAGTCAAATTTATATAGTCTTTTAACAAACATTTGTCTTTTTCTGTCATGTTTAATTCAAAGTCACTAGGCAACACTAAAAATTTCCACTTATTGCTTTTCAGTCCACAACAGGAAAAGGAATAAAGTTGACAGGACTTTCCGCACTGTCAGTGGTAGCAGCTTATGATGGAACTAACAACAGTGGACATAGCCCGCTTCATCAAAGGTAAGTCTCTGGTGTAGTGTTTGTAGCAATTCTTGTACTCTGTCCTGCATCGAAGCTTCAGGTCCAAGGCAAATGTTCTCTGCATTGATTCTCCTATGGCTTTGGTTCTCTCTCCCCCCCCCCCCCCCCCCCCCCCCCCCCCCCCGGAAACATGTGACTGCTGAATGGAGCCTTAGCAGTCTGTTTTCTTTAAGAGTCAAAAAAATGACGCAAGTCTTTAAGGTTTTCATTCACATGTCCTTGTTTTTCAGATGCACCAGACGCAGCGGCACTATCTCCATCACTGATGAAATGGGAAATGACGAGTGGATGGTCATCAGTTTGTAACTCCCCGATACAGTTTGCAGCCCATCTCTTCTCATCTCCAAAGCTGATTCAATATTTGCACCAAGAAGCATACCACGCATACATTCTGTTGTAAGACTGGTACCCAGGTGACCGACAGCCATGGCCACATTTAGCTGTGCAGCTCTTCGTCCCCTTCCAGATCTCCTCAAGCTTTTCTGAGTGACTGGTATAGTGGCACTTCTTACATCGGATGGAAAGGATCCATGCCAGGCCTCGTTTTTCCTCCCCATGCTGATTCCAGTTCATTGAACTGTCACAGTCTGGAAACTTATGTGAGTGTTCTTTAAATGCATGATTCCACAATTTAGTCTTTTCTTGGTGAAGTACTCTGTATAATTTTGAATTCGGGTCATCTGACACAACTTCCATGTAGGAGTCTACAGGCTGGACTTCACTTGACCCCGGTCTCAAAATCTTCATCTCACTGCTTCGGCTCTTGGCATCTGTAACTGCAAACATTCCATTTTTCTGTGGCCGTTCAATGTCACTAAACTCTTCTTTGATTAGTCTTCTTATGGGAACTAGAAATTGGACTGGGCTGGTGGTCCCTGTATTCTTCTGGTCTTTGTTGTGAGGAATACTTCCTTTTTTGTATTGATGTTGATGCAACCATTTTGGTCCCTTTTTTGGCATGATTATTATTTTACTGTACACTTGTAGACTTTTTCTAAGAATATGCTATTGTATGTGGTGCACATTTTTAAGTATTTTAAACTTTTGTGTTGTTTATTTATTTTAGAACTGCCTGGTCTTCTAAGAGAAACTCCATTCTTTGATGACTGATGGAAAAGTTTATTTTAGAGCTGCCTGGTCTTCTAAGAGAAACTCCATTCCTTGATGACTGATGGAAAAGCCTCATCACCCCCACTGCTAAAGAACCCCTTATCTTAATCACCAGCCATTAATCAGTGATCACTTATCAAAGCTCCAAGGTACATTATTGAAGTCTCTTTTGACACCTTTTTTTTCCAGTCTCTGACTCTGTTTTAGAATTAAGATTTTCAATTTTTTGATAATTAATTCCTTATAAATCGGTAAACTTTCTGTTCCTTAGCTAATTAGAGCTTATTAATTAGAGTTGAAAAAACTTTTAAGCAGATAGCCAAGAACTCTGACATTTCAGCTTGTATTTTATTCCATTTTTTTTCCTAAATAATTCACTCATTAGATTTTTTAAAGTTTGAAATTAATATACTGTAGATGAATTTGTACAGAAATTAAGCCTAAAATTCAATAATCTGTTAGGATGAGTTATCTCCTATTTTTCATCCCTTAAGGACAAAGATCATTTTTGATGCACTAGTATATGAAAGATAAATAACTAAAAAACATTTTCTGCAAATTTCATTTAATTTCATGAACTTTTAGTTGTCTTAAAGGTCTTGTGCAAGGAAACAGCCAATCAAAATGAACTTCGTCAAGTATAGTTCCATGTATATAGAGACAATTTCTTTTTCTTTTTTCATTTCAATTTTAGGCCTACAATATTAATTTTGGACAAATGTACTAGGAATATCATATCTTTAGCAGAATTGAGCCACTGAATTAAAGGGAACTTTTTTTTTTAGGTGCGCATAATTCAACTTCCTGGATGTTGTGTAGGCTGGCTGTTTGTCAAGATGTGAAACCCATGCAGATGTATTTCGGGGTAGGTAAAAAAAAGCAGTGATCCAAAGGGCACATGCCCTCTTTAATGTACTAATTAACCCAGATTTAAAATTCACTGGGTGCAGAAATAATAATTAATAATAATAATAAACTTTATTTATCCAGGATTACCGTGCACAATTAAGCATAAAGCTAGTTTTCATTGTGGTCCTGCTACAAAACATATTAATTTTACAATTATATATGGACATCTAAAACTAGCATCTAAATAAAAACATGTTTTTATGAAACATGAAATATGTTGAGCTACAGTCTATATTGAAGTCATGTACATATAATAAGCTTGTCTGTTTTGCTATGCAGTGAAATCTTGGACGTCAAGTCTCAACTCTGATATCTCGACACCTCAGATATCTCGACATTTTTATCGATGGTCCCGTGGATGTCGAGATAACGAAGTTTACCTGTATATATATATATATATATATATATATATATATATATATATATATATATACTTTTTTTAAAAAATTGATTTTTTTTTAAAATTCAAGACTAACCATCATGAGAAATGTCAACACTCCAGGATAGTGCATTCACCAGTGATGATCTGGTATTATTGCAAGAACAAGTGAAACACCAGTGGAAGGAAGAGCCCTGGAAAGACTTGCTTGATCTATGTACAAAGACAAATTTATTTGCCTGGAAGAAAAATATTGTACTTGACTTAGTGGATATGATTTTTTAAAAAAGGTTTAAATTATTTATTACATAATATGTAGTATAGTTTACATAAAAGGAACAAAGCCAGAGAATTTATTTAATAATTGTAAAATACAATTTTTTATATATTCTGATGTATATATAGTATAAATTGTGTAGCTATTAAATTAAATTCCCTAAGTAAATCATGTCAACCTGTTAAATACAAAAAATATGTTGCTTATCCAATTTAAAGGTCAGGTAAAAAGTAAATATTTTGGGTACCTGCAGTTGTCTTTCATCAAGGTCATAATCTTTTAACACAAATTTGTCAAAGTAGTTGCCAATTGGTGTAAACCCTTTGTATAGCAGAAGTTGCTGCATATAGCTTTGGAGTGCATTTGGGAAGCTCTGCAAGTGGGATAAATAAAGGATAATCATTGTTTTTTAGCTCTACTGGTCAGAGACCAGAAGAGCTTATGCGGTAGTAAGGTGTCCGTCGTCCGTCCTTCTGTCTGTCTGTAAACAATTTTTCAAAACGCTACTCCGCCTACAGTTTTAGTCTGATTTCAGTATAACTTGGCACACAAGTAGTCTACAGTAAGATACATAATTCTGTGTATTGGTTTTATATTTCAATGAACGGTGTTGATATGGTTACTAAAAATAGAGATTTCTGGGAAGTACTTTCTAAACGCTACTCCTCCTACAGTATTGGTCTGATTTCAATATAAATTAGCAGACAAGTAGACTACACTAAGATACATAATTCTGTGTATAGGTTTTTGATTTCAATAAACGGTGTTGACATGGTTACTAAAAATAGAAATTTCTACTCCTCCTACAGTTTTGATCTGATTTCAGTATAACTTGGCAGCCAAGTAGACTACACTAAGATACATAATTGTCTTTATATATATTTTTTTTTGATTTTGTTGACTGATGTTGCCATGGTTACTAAAATCAAAATTTCTGTTAAAGACTTTTAAAAGGTTATTCCTCCTAAAGTTTTGATGATTGCAATAAATCTTGCTACAAAAAGAGACTAAACCAAGGATCATTATTCTATTTATTCCTGTTGCAAAGTTTCAAGTCCTAGTGCTACTTTAATCTTCCTTTGTTATAAGGACAAACCAGTAGTGTTACAGTCTCATCAGAGACTTCTGGTTTTAGTTTGATATGGAATTTATTTAAAGAAAGGGACACAATTGTAAAGCATCAATGAAAATATAATTATATATTAAAACAATGTTTGTGTCACAAGTGAAATAAATTCGATGTTCAACTACAAAAAATTGTATTGAGTTTTATACATTGAAATAAAAAGTAAAGTATTTAATGTTGAAAAGAAGGATGTTGTTTGTTTTTTTTTAAGACAAGCATAGTACAAAAAAAATGTATATCAAAATGTGGATTAATATGCATTTACGATTTTTTTTTCACATTGTTCATTGACAAGTAGGTAAATGATTTAGCATGGTTAGTTTTGATTGTCAGGTTTCAGAATGTTTTGAGTATTGTAAATGATATGATGTATAGTTAACTACCTAACATTAAAACTTCCTGTTGTAATAAGGGACTAGGGGGAGGATTGTAAACTCTGTATTAATTGAATGTAAATTTTGTTCCTTACATTTTGCATTCATGTTTGGATTTCTGAAGATTGGTTTTCTATTTTTTAATATTAGATTTGTTAGCAAAGGAGTGGTTATTATTGATAATAATGTAGAAGGAGGGAAAAATAGGGGGATAAAAATTAATGGATTTCTGATTTTAAAATGATTTGATAGGGTATTTTTTTCGGTTGTTTTTAAATTAATTTTATTAAGAGGTAAAAAAAAAAAAATCAGGAAATTTACTCCTCAATAAATATTTAGTTTCATACAATACCTCAAATGCAGTGGATCCAATCTCAATAAATTGTTGATTTGAATTATTCTCGGGCTGTTGTTCAATTTTATTTTCTTGAACACTTGTTGTTTTGGATTTTCCATTTGCTAAAATTGTTAATCAGATGTTAGTTCATTTCAATTTTTATGGGAAGGGGAGTGTAATTCCAACTCAATTTTGGTATAGTTTGTGCATCTGTCTGTCTGTCAATTAACTGGGAATTCTGGAGAAGATGAACAAAAATCAATCTAGCTTACAAAAAAGAATTGTTTGGGAAAGTTGATTGATATTTGTTCAAATGGAGTACACAGACATATTTCGAAGAAGTATGATCAAGAAGAGACTAAAATAATGGAAATATTTATTAAACCATATGATTCAATAAAGTTAATATAAAGGTCTCTGGGGTGAGGGTTGGGGTCATTATTGGGGATCAAAGAGGAAAATGGTATGTAATTTATCATTAGAATATAGGGGTTAATAAGTGTACTATTTTTATAAAAAAAAACAAGGTAGATATTTCTATGTAAACATCACCTTATAAAATTAGGTGGGTTTCTTCTAAATAATTATCCCTTGAAGTGAGATTAGGCCACAATAGAGAAGGAAAGGCAATCTAATATGGTCATCAAGATTGATATTCATTTTAATGTAAGTTTTATGTATTTAAAACAGTTTTGGAATCATTACTCCAAGGGCTAGGATGGGAGGAATTGTATGAAAAACAGCATGGCTTAAGTGATTAGGGGGAGCATTTTGGCCCATGGGCCTCTTAATTTGATTTGATTATATTAACGTATATTAGAAATTGTCTTGTAATACATGAGAAAAGATAGTAAAATTGATTGTATAAATTTATATGTTCTGGATAGGCTATAGATTCTTGAAATAGTAGTTTGTTTTCATGGTTAAAATACTTGCCCTTCCTTGGGGTTCCTCGTATTTTTCTTTTGAGTGTTGGAATCTTCAAAAGGTCGAGTTTGTTTTCATTATTAATTATAACTTCCTTAGAAAAATGGCCGTCTGTAGGGAAATATAAAATATAATATAACATTATTTGAAAATTGGATTAAGATGTTTCTACGTAGTTACAAGATTTGTGCTTTTAAAACAAAAGATGAAAAAAAAAAATGGATAAGAAAGTCTTTTTAGATAAAGAAGATGGGTGAACATGAAGACAGAAAAGCCTATAGTGTGAGGAACATGAAGGTGAAAAATTAAATCTCAATTATATCAAAATTTTCCTTAATATTGGGTTTAACATTAAAATATACTTTATGAAAAATCTCTGAAATTTGCAAAAATCTCGCAAAGATTTAAATTATTTGCCCATGAAATATTATACACACTATGAAATATTATACACACAATAAAGAGGGCAAAATGAGTCATTTTCTAATTCTATAACATTTTTTTTTAGATAAGAGTGGGTCTTCTTTCCATTTTTTTTTTTTTGCTAGTTAATCTTGAAAGTTTGCATAAAAATATACATTTTTTGGTTACCAAGAACATGGAGCAAAGACCTACTATACATTAAAAATACATTTTATGACATAACATTCGCATATTTTAGAGAAATACTTAAGTCCATTAAGTCAAGGGTCATATCACAAACATGATTTAAATGCCACTATTTGTCAGGACTAGTGTTTAGCGTGCTAGTCTCGAAAGAAAATGATACTCAGGAGTTCAATCCCCGCGAGTACCACATCTTTTAATAAAAATAAATTTTGACGAGAAAATTTTCCTCATAAAAGTTTTATTTATGATGATTTCATAAACTTCAATAATGAGAAGGTTACTCTAAATACAAAATTCACAAATTTCACATGATTTTTAAAATATCTTAAGGTATAGGCTTTCTGAAGGATGTTCACATATTTCCTTTTGGGGAACAGTTTTGTGTTAACAGTAGTTTGAGATTTGGGTTTGATGAATGTGATGAGCAATAATCTTGAAAAATAATGCATTTTGTGATTAATAAAATTAAAATGTATTGAAATATGAGTTATTTTTGTTTAATATATTTTGCTAGAAGAATTGTGTGTGTATATATGATATAATTATGAATGTCTCTGGATGAAGAGGAGAGTTTAAATCTGAAATATTGTTGGAAAAGGTTACGGCAATTGGGAATTGAAAAAAAAAAAAAAGAATAGATTAATTGTTATTTAATACTGATGACGTACTGATAATGAAAGTGGATCAGATTGAGAAATAAAAATGAGAGTGTAAATTCGTTGTGAAAAAGTATATTGGTTCGTGGGAAAAGACTGAGGAGGACTATACATTGAAGGGATTGCAAGTAATTGAAGATAGAAATATAAAGGCAATACCTGTAAGTGGGTAAGAAAGAGTAGGAGGGATTGACATATATTTATTTAGAAGAATGGTTTCAGATCAGGGTCGGGAGTATTGAAAAAAATATATCAGGTTGAAATGAACCCCAGTTGAAATGTAGATGGATGGTAAATCATATTTAAACATGAATAAGAAGATTGTGGTATTCAAGGTTTATGTAGGAGTAATATATAAGTTTTACCTTGCTAAGTAGTTGATTATAATTAGGCTTAAATTCTAGGTGCATAAAATTCAAGGATACGTTTATTTTTAACTTACCAACAACCTTTGTTTTTTTCATATCTTTTAGAAAGTACAAATTTCCCTCCTGTTGAAACTACATGACCTTGAGATAGTAAACAAAGGCAAAAAGTCAAATAATTAGTAAAGTTTTTATTTCAATTTATTTTAATTTATTTAACGTTTCAAAAAAGGGATATAGTTTAATAAAGGCATTATAAAATATAAAATAGATATTGTAACAATTTATAGGTAAAAAGAATTTTCAAGCTAATTTAATTTTAGTGAATGATAAAATCAGATTGCATTTGGTGCGGTGCAATTTTCCCAGTTACCGGGACGTATCGAGATCGGTTAAATCCCATTAACTGGGATAGTATATACCTCTTTCAACATTTCAGCTGAGAAGAAGTGAGTGGACGATCAGTAACTCACGTCACTAACTCTTGAATCTGACGATACATAGGATCTACGTAAAAGGAATGAATTTAGAAATAAAATTTGGACAAAGTTTAAATAACTTACTACAACTCAAAACAGGACGCTTTACAGCGAATTAGCAGTAAAGTTTATTTAAATAAAACATGTGGGAAGTATAAAAGATTTGCAGATACACTGAAAAAAGTACCGAAAAATATCGTTATAAGGACATCGGAGCCGAAGGCTCGAGCGAGCTTTTCGGATCGAAATTTTTCCGCTGTCGTCGTCGTTGTCGTAAATTTTTCATGATTTCACCTTCTTTAGAACAACTGGGCCAATTCCAACCAAACTTAGCACGAAGTATTCTTGGGTAAAAGGAATTCATTTTTTTTTTCAAATGAAGGGGAGTTAATTTAGAAATTTTGAAAATTGGGTGGGGTCATTTAAAAATAATCTTTTCTTGAATCACTAGGCCAGAAAAAAAGAAACTTATGTGAAAAACATAGCGTAGATTCAAATCTTTAGTTCAAATCATGACCCTCGCGGGTAGGATGGGGCCACCATGAGCGATCAAAGTTTTACGTGGGAAGATATAGGAAAAATCTTTAAAAATCTTCTCAAAGACAGCAAAGCCATGATGTTACATTTATATGGAAATATTTATTTCACACAAACTTAGTTTAGATTCAAGTTTGTTCAAATCATTACCCCCGGGGTAGGGTGGGGCCATTATTGGCGATCAAAAGTTTAACATGGGAATACATAGGGAAAATCTTTCAAAATCTTCTTCTCAAGAACAACAAAGCCATTATTAGTCATATTAATAGAGAAACATCCTCAGGTAGTGAAGATTCAAGATTGTTCAAATCATGACACTTGGGGATAGGTGACGCCACGATATATGATCTTTATTTTACATTTGCAGTATAAAGAGAAACATCTGCTGATAGAGAACCAAAGGGCCATAGTGACTCCGGTGAGCGTTGAAGCCCATGATTCTCTTGTTTATATAACTGAATGAAATTTAAAGGCATACATAAAAAAGGGGTATTTAATTAGTATGTAATGTTTGATCATTCAAGATATAAAAGTTGTGACATTACTTTTCTATCAACCCTAGTACAAAAAGTAATATTCCGTGCAATTGAAATCAAAAAAGACTGATAATCAAGATGCTAGAAATCAGGAGAATCTATTCCAAACTTTTTATATTTTGTACTTGAAAGAATGTTCTCTGTGATATATTTTGACGAAAATTTATTCGTTTTCTAAGCAGAGTTAGAGCGTTATTCTTAAACTTATTATTTAAAAAAAACAAAAAACTTACATTTCTGTTTCATTTTTACATTTAAAGAAATAAAAAAAAAATCATTAGCATGCTTGATAATACTGACACACACAAATCCTATTCAAAAAACCAAACATTTGGTAAAAATAGGTACTATAACATTTAGTTAATTTCTTTTTTGCGAAGTCGATTATTTGCTTCTTAACCTGTACCTGGGGCCTAAGTCCTAAACGATAACCTTAACCTGCATATTTTCCCTCACAAATTCGGCTATGGTTTGGGTTTACATGAGTGTTTCGCTTTATCATAAGTATAACAGTATAAGTATTCTGCAAAGAAGTTCTCGTTTCTTTTCCTTACGTGTCAAAACTCCCTGAACATGACCATGGACATGCATTACAACTTCTTCTAGCGAAAATAGTCTCAAAATGAAGATGAAAGGTATTGCAGGTGCAATATTTGCCTCTACATCCACATATATCTCGCTGGCTCGACTGTTGTGCCAGGACTGAGAAATTTGACTACAGTATCTGAGAAACAGGCAATTCAAGATTTTTCCGCTCAAATCAAGAAATCGATGACTTCAGTACATCGTTGAATTTGAGCTACAACTGATGTGCATGGCGGGCATATTGGAAAGGGGGGGGGGGGGTTGCAGGCATGTAGTACCGTTTTTGAAAGTGGTCAGAAATGTACTATTAAAGGAACTGGTACTAATAGTATGTATTCATTAGGCTTTGGAAAAACTGCTTTTTTTTGTATTGACTGCCTTGTTATAAATTTTTGTTAATAGCGTTCTCTATAACCACATAAACTTCTTTGCCACGCATGGTCACCGATTTTAATTAAACGTTCCCCATTATTACAACTTGACACCAGAAACATGTATTAAATAAAATTTCGTTGCTATGTGTCTTGGTTGCCATGGTAACCAAAAATTGAGATTTTCAGATACTGCCGCAAAGTACATCATATAAGTAAGATTGAAAAAAAAATGTCCAATGCTAAGTTTCAATCAATTCTGATAAACATGTAGATCTCCCCTCCCTCGTATAATGAGAAACCATTTATCTCCCCCCCCCCCCCACACACACACAGACATAATAAAAAAAATATACATATATACAGCAGAGTGAAGTTTCACGTATATGGGTTTTCCTCAGTGGCTCTCCAAAATCTTCTTTTGTTTAAGAGTTCTTGTTAGTTTATAAATAACTCAGATATAAAAACCAGGTGAGGGTTATTTACAACTGTTAATATAATTAGTTCTATCCTTTCTGCATATCTAACCCCTTATAGTTTAATTGCCTCTTAGCTCCCTTTCCTGTGATAAACTTGTTTGTGTATAAAAGCTTAGGGACTGATATTTTCTCAAAAAAAAAAAAAAAAAAATGAAAGCACCCGATCTAAATGATATAAAAATGTAATCAGAAAATAGATACTTCTTTGATACAAGTGATCATGATAAATATTTAAACACCATGTTCATGCAAGTCTGGATTTTCACATCTTTACAGCCTTAAAAGCTGACATTCATATCACTGTTGCCATTGAAAGATAACAGTCAAAGTATTATTCATCTAGTAAATTTATTTAATATCTACAGCTTCTCCCATACAAAGCCAGGCTGTGAGGGTAATTCTGAGCAGGTGCATAGTTTTTCCATCAAGACATGTACTCTGGGATAAAATCCATTCTAAAAATAAAATGAAATATTATTATAAGTGCTCTGGTGATTAAAACAGTAAAACTTAAAGCAATGTAATAGGTAAAATCTAATGAAATCACATAAAAATGTATCAAATATCTGTAACTCGGCTATTTTTATTTATTAAAATAATTTTATAAAATAATATGTGTGTTGTTGATATCATTAAGCATACCTTTTTACTTGGTGTATACACTTGCTGCCTGTGTCAACACTGGAATGGTTCAAATTGTTTGTGAACAGCTACTGTAACATAAAATATACCAAAAATGTAATGAGTCAAATACATAATATTTTAAATGAATGGCATTGCAATGTGCAAAAGAAACCATGTAATATAATATTTTCTAAAATTCATGAAATCTTTTGTTACAAAACTTTTCTGGGAATTTTAAAGCTCTGACATTTGCAATAGCAATTATTTTAAGCTTGGAAAATAACTGATTAAAGGAAACAAATTCATAAATGAAATTCTTGCATCTGTTCAAAATTGAAAAAAAAAACCCTATTATATTGGCATACAATAAAATTATTGTAAAATATTTAAATAGTGAACATACCATGTTTAGAAATTATTGCATATGTTTTCCGTAGATACAATGCAACTCTGGGTTATATGCATGCAGAGCCTGATAGCTACAATGATGAAAGAATTGTACATCATGTATTCAGACCAGAAAAATAAAATAACATGATATTCAATTTTAAATTTAGAAATATCATTCTACAGATTTAGAGTTTAATAATACAGATGTTAAGAATTATTTTAAAATGTGAAACACTACCTGGTGAAAATTGAAACTTTTATCCTATATTTTTGATTTACAGGACTGGGTGTAAAATGCATGCATGCATGTATATTACATATACAATACAGTTTCACTTTACAGATATATACACTATATGGATGTGCTAAATTATCATTTGATTTCCAGCTTTCCTTTTCAAATTACATATTAAGACGATTGTATGTCAACATAATTACATGTACATGTTAAGTGAATCTTTTATCAATGATTGAAATTGAACAATAATTAATTTAAATAAATTTAACAGCAAACTTTTGCATGCCTGCAGATCTCCATTATACATGCATTCCCTCAAAAATTAGTTGAACGACAAGGAATTGCATATTCAGTGCAAATTAAACTGTTGGTTTACAAATTAAAGAAAAAGGGACAAAAAACTAAACTGGGAAAAATTGTATTCAGTAAGTTGGCATATTGTAGAGGACCCTGGTGACGGAGTAAGAATTCATTGGACGAAATGTACACGGGTGTGATACACGTTCTATTTAGTGGTATTATATAAACCCAATAACTGCATTTTTTTGTTATTTGTACTAAAAACAATGTTTAAGTTCATTCTAAGTGTAGAAAAAAAAAAAAAATCAAAAATATGATTCCGAAAGTAACATGGGGTGTTTTCCGCTTATGGTGACGGAGTTTGGGTATTTCTGGATAATTTTATTCACAATTTTTGGTGACATTTGAAATCAAGGACGAGGCAGACCTTCAGAAATAAAACCATGCGACTCTCCTAGAATATGACGACTGCACATGACAATAAAATGAATACGAACAATAGACCGTTTCACGATAACTGTGGTACTTTTGTTTTGCAGGGCAAATTCATATAGTTTTGGTGAAATATGACGTAATGGCATGTTTAATAATGGTTATGTTTAATAAATGTCATTTTATTATCTGTCAAGAAAAATTTCGCAAAACGTTTATAAACTGCCCTGCAAGAAAGCAGTACAGCAGTTATCGTGAAAGTGCTAATTAGTCTATGACAACTGCACAACTGACAATAAAATGATTGGCATTGCCAAATACAAACAATTAAAAGACTACGACTGCGCATGACAATAAAATTGACTGGCATCCTCCTTTGCCTTCTCTGTCTTATGTAGGCTGCTATTGGAAAAGATGGAGGAAATGGTAAGTATTTTTCTTCGCTGGCTTAACAAAAAGATAAATTATTCAATTATTATGTTTTAACTGCTTTATCATAAATCTCTTACGGAACTTTACTGATATTCAGAAACTGACATATTTATTTAATTTTGTAACTTGATAAAAGATCGTTGTTTTTTAAGCGAATAATTGTTGAAAGCTTCAGGCACATGTTCATACAAGTAAGAAATATTATCTCATTGGCGTGAAAATATGGGTATTTTAAAGAAAGTGAATCGACAGATTTTTATATATTTGTACAGCAAATTGCTTAATCACAAGTATTGCCTATACTTTTATCATTTTTTAGAACTAAAGCGTTTTTTCTTGAAGAAACATGTGTTACGGCTACTATTAGACAACAACACCGGTTTCTATCGGAAATGCAACTTCTCGAATTTTCTAAATGTGCACTTTGAATTTTATTCTTTGTTATCAATTGATTGTCGTATTTTTCTCATTTTTGCAGTGGTATATTATAAATGAGATATATAATTATCAAGATATATTGTTTTAAAAATTCTATTTATTCAATTTTTTACCTGTGTAATTACGCCGCAGGATAGGTTAGTTTTTAATTTGTGTCGCAAAGTTTACACGAGCGATCTTATTTACATGTTTAGCCGGTGGTGTTTTTAAAAACAGGTCCGTAATAAAAAGCCACCCATCTAAGAATGGTTTGTCGATCGTAAATAATTATTTTAAATGCCTGTACCCCCCCCCCTTTTCAAAACTTTCTGCTTGTCATTTTTTTCAGACTTTTTAATGTTGATCTCAATTATTCTTTTGCACCCCCCTTCTTTCTGCATCTTAAAAATGTACGTATCTCTAATATCGTCGATCCAGCAAGAATGGGGGGGGGGGGGGCTGTCAAAAGTTACAATTGTTTGTTCAAAGTAAATTTTCCCATGGATTAATTACATATATGATATATCTAATATATACATGTACATTATTCTGCTTAATGATTTTAATTATATTACTTTACATATTTCCAGAATTTTTCATCTGAAATGTCAATTCTTGGAGTTGAATTCATTGAAGAGGGGACTGAATCCCATGTAGAAGAGACACCAGCCTCAACTTCAAAACAAACTGCTTCCGACGACGACGAAGGTTTCACAAGTAGCACTTCAATGGGGACCGAGAATATAATTCAATCAGAATCAACAGAAACTATAGAAGTAGTGGTGGACACCAATAATAATAAGTCATTCAAGACCTTTTCTTGCAGCTACTGCAGAAAAACATATTCTACATCAACAAGCTATAATCGACATAAGATATTGCACACTGGAAAAGGTCACCAACGCAATAAATGTAACAAAATTTTTTATTCAAGATTTGATTTAAAAGATCATGTATTGACCCATAATGAAGATAAACATTTTTGGTGTACTTTTTGTTGCAAGGCTTTCAAGACAAGAGGTGGGTTAAATTCGCATAAAAGAATGCATAAAGCAGATTATAAATACATCTGTGACCACTGTGGTGAAGGTTTTATATACAAAAGTAACTTTGAGGGACACAAAGCAAGGCACGAAAATCTAGCACCTTTTCAGTGCAATGTTTGCAACAAAACCTTTAGATATAAAAACAGTCTTCTTAGGCATGGTTGTGGCTTGATTAAAAAATTTAGTTGTGACAGCTGTGGGCAAAAATTTAAAGCTAAGCGGTACTTAATGGACCACCTTCGTGCTCACATGAACCCCGAACGTTTCCAATGCTCGACCTGTGGAAATTGTTTCAAATACCGAGGATCTTTTTACCGACATAGAAAACAAACTGGACACAAGTAAGATGATGTGTAGTGTTTCAATTTTACACCGGTGAGAATGTTAGTATTGAAGACTTTACTTGGAAATCTTCATTATGAAAAGTTTTTCCTTTATTTATTCAACAGAGTTGAAAAACCGTACTTTACAATTGAATATTTTTTTAGTTTATGTGATTTAATTATCTACACAAGTAGTGTTCATTGTTACTTAAGAAAATTGATAAACGTACAAAGAAGGGCTTCGGCGTGAAAATTACAACCAAAATAAAAAAAATGCATGAAATATTCTTAATTGTTAAAAAAGAAAATGCTGAATAAACTTAAAATAATTTTAGATCAGTTTTCCTTGGGTTTTCATTACAACCGGAATATTTTATATTCTGCGAATGAAAATGTTAATGATGATTTTCCTGCAGAGGAATGCCCAAAACGTCGTCGGTAAAATCTTTGATTCGTCACACTTATGATGTTGACGGACTGGAAGACATCCCCTAGATACAGCACTAGATTGTGATATATCAGATCGCTTAGACTTCCGCTGTCGCTTTCCAAACAGCTCAGGAGCATCAAATGCATGGTTTGTAGAAAATAGAATTTTAGGACAATAATATCATAACCAATTTTAGAAAATAAGAAGTACTGGCATTCGTCTTAACTTAAAATATAATATGATACAAGTAAAGATCCTTTGAAGAAAAAAATTGCACAATTTAAAATTCACAACTACCTGTTTGTAAAAGTTTTATACCTTGGTGATATCAATGATACAGAACTTGGGTAGCAAATCTCTTGAACTTCATTTTGTTCAAATGCATGATTCAAAGGTTTCAGAAGTTTCTCATTGGGGTGTACAGACTTCCGTGTGGTGTAGATATGGAATGACCTGTGTAGAATACCAAGTGAATCAATCAAATATTATTGGCATATATTTATATCTGTCTGATTGACATTTATCAAACATTATATATATATATATATATATATATATATATATATATATATATATATATATATATATGTGTGTGTGTGTGTGGGTGTGGGTGTGTGTGTGTGTGTGTGTGTGAAAGAAAGATATATATATATATATATATATATATATATATATATATATATATATATATATATATATATCTATCTATCTTTCACACACACACACATACACCCCTCACCCCCCACCCCATTATATATATATATATATAGAGAGAGAGAGAGAGAGAGAGAGAGAGAGAGAGAGAGAATGTAATAATGGATGTATACCTGTCCGATGGATCACATCGATAGTGCTGCATCTCTGTAACATTAGCCATGAGGCGTGGAACACTTACAGCTTTCGGACATCCAAGCTTTGTTGGTTCCAACTCGCTTAATTCACCAAAGAATGTTTCATTAACAAGAGACGAAAGTGATCTCTGATTGTAAGATTTTCCGTTCGCAATACCGTACAACTGAATAGAAGTATCTATTCTTTGGAGAAAACCCTCGTACATTACTTTTGGGAATCCTTTGATATACATCCCCGGTGGAGGAAAAACTCCAAAATCAACATCCCACAGCAAAAACGTTTAACTCTTTCTACAGCAGTAATACCTCCAGAGTCTTCAGATTCGTACCATCGACGAATAAGGCTGCAAAAGTCTGCCTCTGTAGAAAACGCAAGATTTCGCATTTCATCTTCAACAGCTTTTGAAAATGTCCTTTTTGCAAAGGCATTATTTTGTTTATCCATTAAGTCAACAACGATAGCATTACTGATAATGGAGTTGTTGTTCTCTGCTACGCTATGCCATGCCTCCTTTCGTACACCCAGCAAGCCATCTTTACATACCTTACAGCGGAGATTTACCAACAAATGGTGGGCGTCCATACATTTTGGCTCAATTTGTTGTCTCTCTTCGTTGAATTCGGGAAAAGAGAACCACGTGGTTGTACCTACATTCTCGATCCTTGTGTGAAGCTGAAATGATGAATTTTTCCCCCATTCATCATATTTTGTGTCATAAATTAAAGCTGCTAATGTATTATTTAATCGCTTTTTTGGTATTTTGGTTGAGCTTGAGCGGACAATAAGAGAGGCAAAATATTTGAGGGGCATCATTTTTTTTTACTTTTCTCTCCCATATGTCATCTTCCCCACTAAACATTTTTTTAATTTGTTTTGCCTTTTCATCCCGCGAGCATGATTTCTTAATTTTTATTCCCAGTTTATTATGTAGTTCTTTTGTTGCTTCAATGACTACATTCATTTCTTCATGCTGCATTTTCATGAGTAATAGTCCGTTGACGAAAGATTCTTTTAGTCCATCAATTGTTTTGTTTGCCCATTTCTTCAATACGTTTTGTTTGAGTGAGTTTTTAGATTAAGAAGGATTTGTTCGATTGTTTTTTCAGGTATTATAGGCTGGACAGTCGAAAGGCACGTATTTTCTATGTTTCCTTTGTCATGACCCCCTATGGTGACATCTTCCTCAATGAGAGGTTCCAGATCATTTACAGTACTATCTATCTGCATAGAATTTTCAGCAAGGAGTAAAGTTTCTAAAGCTTCATCTGGAAGGCACGACGTGGTATCAACTGTTTCTGTTTCTGTTTGTGTCGTATTCATTTTCTTTCTCCTCAATTTGCTACTTACAGATTGCATCACTCGTTTTAAACGGTCGCAGGAAATCTTCAGAACAGTGCTTGAACTGTCCATTTGAAGATTCTTTTTTTCTGTATCAATGATAGGCTCAGATGTTAGTTTCTTTACTATTGCATCCCGTGTCATTTTTGTTGCCTCTTCATAGAGCATATCTCTCATTACTTGGGTCCCAAGACTATATCCCTTCATGGCATAAGCAACAGGAAGAGAACTAGAAACTCATTGCAAGCAATGAGAGGTCTTCCGTCCGAATAACCATCCTTACATGTGATGTTCTTTGTATGTAAAATTACATATATGCTCATAGTAAAGAAGCCAAAAATATATCATGGGTCTTTCAAAATTGCGAGGATTTTAAAGATTTATTTAAAAAATGAAAATAGAACAGAATTCACACAGAAAAAAAAACCAAAACATCATTTATAAAGATGAAGACGTAAATTTAAGCTAAAAAATGAGAAAGGAAATTCAGACATAATCGGGATTAAACTCAGATCGCATGCGTGAAAATTCAATATGGAAACCAATACACCAGATTAATTTTACCAACCATCATCGATGTTCACTTTGTATCGTTGCATGAAGTAACGAGCGTCAGGAAGTTTAAAGTTTTTTACATATATATATATATATATATATATATATATATATATATATATATATATATATATATATATATATATATTATACTGCGGAATTATAGAATGAGAGCTAGCTAGACAAATTTTGTGCAAGCAGATTCACATCGGAATTCGTTGCTGAGTTTAAACAATAATTGTTAGCAGAAGAAATAATCCATTACTGATGAACTGATGATACTGTTTACTTCCTTTATTCCTTCTATATTTAAATTTTTATTCTATGCAATTCCATATACATGTATTCCACGTAATCTTTTTCTGCACTTCTGCATCAGAACATTTTTCTACTTTAAAAGGGAATCACGATACATTATTTCGCGCCAAACGTCGCGAGTAAATCTTCGCGCCTTTTCTTTGAAATGTATGTTCTATTGAATGGTTTCGATTCTCATATATATCATAGTATGTACCGTACAAATTACATATTTAAATGTATTTGGAGGTCAGAGTATTTATGTTTTCAAAGACAGATTATCCATTTCCAAAATCTGCCAGATCCAACAATTCCTTCACATTTCATTGATCCTTATGGTAGTTTCCTTCAACAAGACGCTCGGTTGTCTAAGTAAACTCCGACCTGCTAATCGGCAATCCTCGGCTGACTCCGCTACCTCCATACAAACTTCGCATGTGATTGGTGGAGGAATATGTGTCAAATCGATTACATTTCTCCGCCGAAAACTGCTTTGTAACTTATTTCATATTTCGCTCTGCATAAAGTTCTTCAAAAGGTTTTTTTTTTCTCTTGTCTAATTCTTCCTTTTATATTTGTTTTGATTACAGCATCATGTAAGTAGTATTTGAAAGCAAAAACATAGTGTTGGGCGTGCCACAAAGTAGCTCAGATTTCAAAGGTATACATTTGGAGGAATTTCAAATAAGATCACAGGACTGTATCAGCAACCTGGTAGAACACAGTTGACGTCCGAGGTTAGTGTGCGAGGTACGAGCCACCCGAGAAGCTCCGAGTGCCGACTTGCTCGTCGGAGTGTACGGTGACAGCCGCCATTTTGGAGCCGCTTCAAATTTTAAAATGCAAATATCTAGAGTTCGAATTTATCTATCTGAAAACAAATTATATATTAAGCATTTACAGAAGAGTTTCTATTAACACTACTATAATCAAAGAAAAATATTGAAAAACAAAATAATTTAAAAATTCAATTTTTTTAAATTTGCATTTGGTAACAAACGGAAGTATTGACGGCGAACGAAAGGTCACGTCCCGGCTAGTATTTATCACGATCTATAATCCCTGAAAGTTTCACATTGATATCGTTTACCGTTCTTGAGATAATCCGCGGACAAAATGTCATTTTAAATTCAGAAAATGGTCCGTAACTTGGCACCGGAAGTGAATTTCCAAATTTTCTCTCAGATAGATCAAGTTCATGTTACGACACATCTTCCCTGAATATTTCATGTTAATCCGTCCAATAGTCTTTGAGAAATCGCGTGCACAAAATTAGAAAGTCAAAAAAAAAAAATAATAATAACTAGAAACTCATTGCGAGCAATGAGAGGTCTTCCGTCCGATTCTGAAAATAAAAACAAAAATTGAAGTTGAAAACGTAATAAAAGGAATTCAGAAACTCTGGAGATTTAACCCTGGTTGTCAGCATGAAAATCCAACGTGCTAACCATTAATTATTCCCTTTTTTGCATCACTTCCTGTCACGACCGGAAGTAACGGCGATACAAGATTTTCTCACGATTTAGATAAACTGATGACTGACTATCAGTCCTGAAAGTTTTAGACTTCAGTTGTTTACTGTTGCCGAGCAATGTTGTGAGAACAAATTCTAATTTGGAGGAGAGGTAAACACGCGACCGGAAGTGAATTTTATAAAAAAAAAAAAAAAAAAAATCTCTGACTTTTCTCTAGACATTTGCAGTATCTATAACATACCTTAAATTATTTCAAGTACTTTATCGATAAGCAATATTTATGAGAAAGTTAAATATAAAAATAACGTAGTTTATCTCCTAAAACCGGAAGCTGACGTTTTTGTTTCCAGTGAAATCTAACATATTCAAACAGCAAAAAAAAAAAAAAAAAAAAAAAAAAAAAGAGAAGCAATAAAGTGATGCAAGTTTTAATTCAAAAAAGTAAAGTAAAAAACTTGATTTCTTTGATCACTATGACAAGCGGAAGTGACGACTGACGCGTTTAACCCAAAAGGTTTCGCCTACTCCTCAGGGTCTATTACTCATAAAAGTTTGGTGTTTTAATCTTTTACCTGTTTTTGAGATCTCGTTCAGACAACTTCTCTTTTTGAGGATAGGAAAACACGCGACCGGAAGTGAATTTTTGAAAGATATCTAAGGTAACTCTAGACATTTGCACTGTAAATAACATATTTAAAATTCATCTCAAATACTTTATATATAAAAAATATTTATGGGAAAGTAAAATACTCGAATTATGTAGTTTTCTCTTATAACCGGAAGTTGTCGTTTTTGTTTCCGGTGGGAGCAACATCTTTTGAATCTGCAAAAAAGTTGCAATAAACTGATGCAATTTTTAATTAAAAAAAGAAAAGTTGAAATTTTCGATTTCTTTGATCACTTCCTGTGACAACCGGAAGTGATGACTGACGCTCTTAACCCAAATGGTTTTGCCTACATCTTAAGGTCTGTTGCTCATATAAGTTTGGTGTCTTAATCTCTTACCGTTTCCAAGATCTTGCTTAGGCAACTTCTCATTTTTAGGACAGAAAAACACGCGACCGGAAGTGATTTTTACAAAGATATTTGACGTTACTCTAGATATTTGCAGTCTGAATAACATATTTAAAATTCATTCCAAATACTTTATCTACAAAAGATATGAACGGGAAAGAAAAATACTCAATTTATGTAGTTTTTCTCTTATAACCGGAAGTTGACGTTTTTGTTTCCGGTGGGACCAACATATTTCGAAACTACAAAAGAGATGCAATAATGTGATGTAAGTATTGATTTAAAAAAGGAAAGTTGGAATTTTACGATTTCTTTGATCACTTCCGTAAGCGACCGGAAGTGCCGACGACGAACGAACAGTAGCGACCCGGCTGTTATCTATCACGAACTATAATCCCTGAAAGTTTCACATTGATATCTTTTGTCGTTCTTGAGATTATCCGCGGACAAAATGTCATTTTGAAATCAGAAAATGGTCTCTATCTTGGCACCGGAAGTGAATTTTGAAATTTTCTCTCAGATAGTTCAAGTTCATTTTACGACACATCTTTCCTGAAAATTTCATGTAAATCCATCCAATAGTCTTCGAGAAATCGCGTGCACAAAATTAGAAAGTCAAAAAAAAAAAAAAAAAAAATAATAATAACTAGAAACTCATTACTAGTAATGAGAAGGTCTTCCGTTATACTAATTCCTGTTTGCATAAACATGTCTTTTCCAACGTCGGTATAAGCCTAAAACTGATGTAGAAACAAAATAACTTAAAAAAATTACATTTTTCTTCATTTCCTGTCACGACCGGAAGTAATGACGACAGACGATTTTTACACGATGCAAATGAACTGATGACTGACTATAAGTCCTGAAAGTTTTAGACTTCAGTCTTTTACTCTTACCGAGCAATTGTGAGAACACATTCTAATTTTGGGGACAGGAAAACACACGACCGGAAGTGAATTGAATAAAAATCTCTGAATTTTCTCATGACATTTGTAGTATCTACAGCATATGTATAAAAAAAACATTTCAAATACTTATCTGTAAGTGATATTTATGAGAAAGCTAAACATCGAAATAACGTAGTTTATCTCTTTAAACCGGAAGTTTACAGTTTTTGTTTCCGGTGGAATCTAACATATTTCAAAACACGAAAGAGATGCAACAAAGTGATGCAAGTTATAATTTTATAAAGAAAAGTTGAAATTTTCGATTTTTTGATCACTTCCTGTGACGACCGGAAGTGACGGCTGACGCGTCTAACCCTATGTGTTTTGCCTACTCCTCAAGGTCTATTACTCATTTAAGTTTGGTGTCTTAATCTCATGCCGTTTCCGAGATCTCGCTGAGATAACTTTTCATTTTGAGGACAGGAAAAACACGCGACCGGAAGTGAATTTTACTAAGATTTTTGACGTTACTCTAGACATTTGCAGTCTGAATAACATATCTAGAAATCTTTTCAAATACTTTATCTACAAAAGATATTTAAGGGAAAGTAAAATACTCAAATTTTGTAGTTTTCCTCTTCTAACCGGAAGTTGTCGTTTTTGTTTCCAGTGGGACTGACATATTTCGAAACTACACATAAGATGCAATAATGTGATGCAAAAAAAAATTCAAAAAAGAAAAGTTGAAATTTTCGATTTCTTTGATCACTTCCTGTGACGACCGGAAGTGACGGCTGACACGCTTAACCCAAATGGGCTCGCCTACTCCTCATGATCTATTACTCGTATAAGTTTGGTGTCTTAATCTCTAACCGTTTCTGAGATCTCACTCGGAAAAAATATTTTTGAAAAAAACGGAAATCGGACATATCTGACGACCGGAAGTAAATTTTGAAAAAATGAAAAAAACGCCTCGGGGTATTTTCATTCTCTATCAACCCTGAAAATTTCAGGAAAATCCGTCCAGTCATCTCTGAGAAATCCTGCCGACAAAAAAAGGGGAAAATAATAATAATAATAATAATAATAATAATAATAATAATAAACAGTACAATCACTATAAGGTCTTCCGTCTGGAACGGAAGACCTTAATAAGAAGAAGAAGAAACAGTAGAATCACTATAGGTCTTCCGTTGAAAACGGAAGACCTAATAAGAAACAGTAGAATCACTATAAGGTCTTCCGTGAAGACGGAAGACCTTAATAAGGAATTGCTTTACTGAATATTCGATCAGTGTCTGCTAATATCCAAACTAAAACCTCTGTAGCTTTTTTCCTACACACTTGAAAAGCATCCATTATACAGGATTTTACACTGTTTGATATGTCATCGAAGTCCTCGCTGTCCTCCTTTGTATTTAAATTGCAAACAGGATATATGTACGGGGATTCCTCAATGACATATCAACAGCCTAATTTGGTACCTTTCACAGAGGATATTTCGCAGAGAAATTCGCAATTCTTTTCTCTATAATCTACCAAAAGTTCTTTGATATTTTTTGACTCAGATGATAATCTTGTCGGACGTTTTGGTTCATCTGGTGAATAAAGAGTCACTGCTTGCTGAAAGATCCTAGACCACATATCCCCATCAAAGGTGACCCTGGAATGTATACACAGTATATATATATATATAGAGAGAGAGAGAGAGAGAGAGAGAGAGAGAGAGAGAGAGAGAGAGAGGATCAGGGACTAGAGTTGAACGTTTGATCTGCGGGACCTGTCTCCAAGAAGTGTAAAAAAAACGTGCTAGACTGCCCGACCATATAAAGAATGTGTGTGAGTGTGTTTGTGTGTTTACTTGTCTGTATTCTTGAAAACAAAAAAATATTTAATATCTAATTTACAGAAAAAAGAAAGGAAAAACTGATATAAACCTGAACACTGTTGAACTCTCCTCCGTCCAACATACATACAGCAGTTCAGAGACATTCATACTGGCCATTTCACTCAAAACTTGTGGTAAATATCTTTAACAACAAAAGAGTATGTACTTTGATTATGCATTTCTTTTGAGTAAAAAAAAAATCCGTTTCTCCTTTTTTTTAAAAGCAATCAATTATATATATATATATATATATATATATATATATATATATATATATATATATATATATATATATATATATATATATATATATATATATATAAACACATACTGTACCTTGCAGGAATCTCATAGTGCACAGGTGTCTTGTATTCTGATGGGGAAGGGCATTTGAACTCGCATCCAATGAGTGGCTGTGGTATGTTTGTTCCATCCAGATTTATTTTTCCTAGGCTTCCGTCAGGTGAAACAAGAATGAAAGGCGTTTCTTTTCTTCTTATAACAAACGCCCCCTCTTCCACGTATGTTAAATCGGGGTGATAAAATGGCAGAATTTTAGCTACTAATGTTGCTATAGCATGTACTTCAGACTCTGTACCGTGCTGCATACGCTTTGCAACTTCTGATGAAATTGTTTCATTGTGTTCTATTTTTCGAACAACTTTGTCAAAATGCCTTTGTTGTAGCTTCAATGAATCAAGCCCTAAACCTTCATGTAGCGTACTCCCTGTCAATTTAAACTCTTTTCGCACCTCAACCCATTGAGGAGACCTTTGTTTCATAAATCGCAAATCTTTTGCCAAGTGTTCAGAGAAATCTTCAATTTCTTTGAGAGTGATAATATTTCTTTGTGAGAACAGGTCAACAGACAGTTCGTCCTTGTATGTCAGTGGTTCCGTTAATTGATGCTCCGAAGCATAACAGCGCGTTATTTACATCTAGGACTTTCTTAATTGAACTTCGCACCTGATAAAGTAGCGCCTGTACACTGCTTATAGCATACTTCGACTTTCGCCAATCTGGCCCTCCCCCCCTAAGGAATTTTTTCAAAGCAAATTCTTGCTTTAATACCAAATGTCGCAGATCCTTTAGTCGCATAGATAAAACTTTCAATATAAGTTGTAATCTTTCAATTCAGTCTTTTCCAAGTTAGCCCAGACTTGCACTGTCTCGTCAACATACTTTGTTTCATCATCTACTCTTTTCTTTGACTCATTTGAAGATTCTGTTTCTTCATGGCCAAAAAGATCTTGATCGCCCCACTGTAAATTTAAACCCGGTGCCAATTTTTTTTCCGTCAAAGCTAAGAACGTACGATTTGTCCGTTGGCTTCATGTCTAGAGATTGACTAATAATCCCTGGTGGGATTTCGTTAGGTAACTCAGCTGCTGTACCTCCAAATGTAGCTAAGCTTTTTTGTGAAGGAACAGCAAAGTTAATAGAAGAATTTGTAGGGTCATAGCCACCACGACCAGTAATTCGTACTTCGCCATCTTTTGCTGCAGTCCTCAATCCACCAATAAAACGCAAAGCCTTCCCATGGAAAAGTCTATACATTACTTTCCAAAATTTAAGACACTCAGGTGAATATTGCATATTTGCTGTACTTTCAAGTGAGTACCAACGAACAACATCGAGAAAAAGAAGAAGAGAAATATTTGTCAAGGGTAACTTTTCTAGATGAATAAGTCTAAGTAAGCTACAGAAATCCCCAAAGATCCCAGCTTTTGAGAGTTTTTGAAGAACTGAAGGTAATATTTCTTTCATTTCATTTATAATTTTGTCATTTTTATTTTCTTCACAAAGCTTTCTTTTTGATTTCTTTAACTTTCGTTTAGCTTTTAGAGGTGCCTTTCGTATATTGTTGCTACTTAATTGAATACAACTTGGTGGAGTTAAAATACATGTAGAGTAGCTTAAACATGGAGTTTCTGCTTCGCAATTTTGGGATATTTTAGATTTTTTAGGCTTGTGTAGCCACAAATTCGACGATTTCCTCTTTCTAGCTGGAAAAGAAAAAAAAAAAAATTCGTTTAGCAGCCGGTGCACAATTTTCAGTTTATAACCGGTGCCTAAATACGAAGAGTTCTAATAGCAACCGTAACTTTTGAAAAATCATATTTTGATTGATTATTCGATAAAAACGCCCTTATAATTTTTTTTATTATTATTTTCATTGCACCAGTATGGATTAACACATTTTCAGACCCAAAAATCGAACAAATTTTAATCTTAAGTGAAGGAGCAGCATAAAACGTTGGTGTATGTGACTTTTGAATCATTATATACTGCGGATATTTTACTATAATCTATGTTTTTAGAAGGCTATGACGCAAATTACATTTAGTATCAGTTATAGAAATACCCTACTTGTTCCGTAAACAACGATTTTTTAGAAACTTACTCGATTTTGAGGCACTTTTTGACACATATTCAGCTAGTTCCATGTGGCATCTGTATAATTTATTTCAGCTAGTAGCCGTACAATTTTCTAATAGAAACATTGAACGCGTTTTTTTCCCGATAGCAACCGTTTAGGTACTACACCGTGTGAAAGTGTTCTAGACTGTACAGCAAAAGAATCGCCAGATGTTTTTTTTAACAAATCCCATCCTCTTTCATTGCATACTTAACTGAAAAATATTAAGAAACTTTGTAAAACATTTAGAATGGCCGCAAAATACGACAAGATTAAAATTTCAGCAAATGCATCTAAAATCTGTAAAAGCCGTAATAACTCTGTCAAAAAGAACAACTTCACATAAGCGGTAAATTGAATCCTATTTCCAGATGTGTTTTCAATGTCTGGTGATGATTATTATACCCCTGCTCCGAAGGAGAGGGGATATACTGTTTTAGCCTTGTGTGTCTGTCCGTAACAAAATTTTGTCACAGTTTTCTCAGCAACTACTCATCGCAGATGCGTGAATTTTTAGCACACTCTTTGTCTAGGCCTGTCATATGGTGGGATTCATTTTTATACAAATCGGATGTCAACTTCCTGTCTATCCGTCCGTCTGTCCGTAACAAATTTTCGTCGCAGTTTTCTCAGCAACTACTCATTGCTGATGCTTGAAATTTTAGCACACACTTTGTCTAGGATTGCTATATGGTGGGATTCACTTTTGTACAAATCTGATGTCAACTTCCTGTTTATCCGTGCGTCTGTCCGTACCAAATTTCTCAGCAACTACTTATTGCAGGTGCTTGAAACTTCAGCACACTCTTTGTCTAAGCATGCCATATGGTGGGTTTCATGAGAGCGTATATTCACATTAGAGCGGGGGTATTACTAGTGAGCATTAGCTCACAGACGTCTGGTATTTTATATGGTGTCAAGAAATGAAACAACATATTTGTCAGGCAAATCAAAGTTAGCGGCAGTATAAGCGTCACGATAAAGGCAATTTTGAACCTCATTTAAGACGATGCTTTATCGTAGCCAGTGCTGTTGACATTCGAATATACCAAAGATATATTTAAATTACAAGAAACAATAAATGAGGAAATATCAAGAGCATAAAAGAAATACTTAGTAATTGTTTTTTCTAATATATTTATCGGAATTCTCGGTAAGGCGATCTTGTCTGAAGACATAGAACATGTGGAAAGAGCAAACTTGAAGCCAGAAGAACAACAAGAGATAAATGAGACAAAACTGACATTATAACCATATCTGTAGAATGAAAAAAAATGGTCTGACAATCAACAACATCTGTGCTAAAAACAGAAAAACACCAAGATCATATTGTTAATTCCAGGAAGTGTTCTCAGGCTAGGAAATAGACAATATGTTGTAAACGCTAGCAATAAGAACAAAAGAGACACGTATACGTAACTAAGTGTTAACAAGGACAATTGAAGACCTTCATCAATGAAATATGCGGAGATAACGAACGAGCTCGAAAGTCCATAAAACATTACAAAATAGGAGCAGAGCAAACACGGACCTCTACAACATCAGAGGTGGGATCAGGTGCCATGGAGAAGTGAGCATCCCCTGCCGACCGGTCACACCAGCTGTGTGCTCCTTGTCATGATCGGGAAATTACGGGAAAATCCGTCGACAATTCAGTGTGTAAATAATGGCCTAACAATTAGTATGAAAAAAAGTCAGTCAGCATTTGACTTAATGATAGATTGTATTTGCTGACAAGGTCATTGTATCGACCATAGAACTTACGAAATGATGACTTTAAACGAGACTGCTGATATTCTTGTTTCATCAACTTGTTTGTCAGTAACTTACTTCGTTTAAGAAATTGTTAATACGTAGAGCATGCTCTGGCGTATCGAATCAACTGAGAGATATAAACTCCGTATGCAGGTGATAAGGGTATACTGCTGCATAGGTAAGGGAAGTTGACGATTGAAAAGTTAAAGTCATCACGTTTATCATAAAGCTTTGTTGTTAGATTATCATTAACGTCTTTTTCTAATAAAATATCCAAATATGAAACAGATGTGTCAGACTCTGAGGTATCTTTTATCTCAAGCTCAGCGGGATATATCGTGTCGACACAAGAATGGAAATAACCATCGTGAATTGACAATACGTCGTCGATATATCGAAATGTCGAGTTGAAGGCCACAGCAAGTGTTTT
This sequence comes from Saccostrea echinata, assembly GCF_033153115.1. Classification (NCBI taxonomy): domain Eukaryota; kingdom Metazoa; phylum Mollusca; class Bivalvia; order Ostreida; family Ostreidae; genus Saccostrea; species Saccostrea echinata. Next base: position 61,219,860 of record NW_026889803.1, on the reverse strand, counting down.
CTTCTTTTCTCGTAAAAGATTTTGAACAAATTCTGCCTCATATGAATACAAAAATAGGTCTGCAAATAACGGGGCGCAATTGGTACCCATGGAAATTCCAATAGATTGTTGGAAGACCTTGTCTCCAGAAACCAATCTAACCCATTATATACTTTCAATTCTCTTTAAGGACTGAAATGTCAATGGCACATACTCTTATTTCAACAGTGGCATAAGCTGCGACGTGATAAGAAAAAGAGGTAGTCCTAAATATGAAAACTTGGATCGATTTTTTTTGTCCAGTGTACCCCAAATTCACTGCTTTTAAACTCAATTTGTTTGCACGTCAACAGAGGACTAGCCAGAACATTTTTGAACACGCCAGGTGCCCAGGTCCGCAATTCTTCCTGTCAGATAAAATAATGCACTGTGACTTTTTGTGAACCTTCCATACTAAATAGGGCAACATTAGAGCTGCTTCACTGCTAGAAAGGTCTACATTAACAACAATGTCGTCCGAAACTGTCAAATTTGCAGACATTTGAGTGATTTCTATAAGTTTTTTCCTTTATATCATCCCAGATAACATCCTTGCCAAAAAATAATTGTAAATATAACAAAAACTGATCATGTCTGATCTCAGTAGTGCACCTAGAAGACGTCATTAAATTGATATTTTTAAAATAAAAGCTTAAATCCATCTTACGTTGTTTTTTCTATAATTGTTCTTAATTTTAGTATTAATTCCTTGAGTGTAGCATTGGTATATATTAGCGTTGTAAGCTTGATTTTGATTGGAAGAGTATATCGTAGGCTGTCAGTGGATGGCTAGTAAGAGTACACATGTGTTGTTTAATAGTGTCTTAATTGCCAGGATTGCAAGTCAGATTTCTACATGTTTTCTGCAACAGAGAATGCAAGTCATTAATATTCAATAATTATTTCACAGCTCAGAAATAATAAGATTAATATTTATCAAAAAATTGGAAATTACTTTTCAAACCCTTAACCCTCCTTTTCCTAGAAAAAAAAAATAGAAAGCATTACCTATATCTGGTTTAGCAAACATTTGCTGTATAACAGGAATCATATCGGACTGAACATATGCAGATATAGAAAAATAGGATCTAAACGAACATTTGAATGATGTCCGGTACCAGCATTGACGAGTACAGTCGTGAATGTTAGCTGACAGACACTGATGTGGTGGATTGTGAGCATTAAGAGAGTAGTATGGAAAGTCATAGGGGATCCCCAGCGTCAGGGTATATATAATCTGGTACGAGCATGGCTAGGCCAGAGGAATAGATAGCCGGGCGAGGCTGTGTATGTTCGGGGTGAACATGACCAGGCCATGAATATAATCGTGGAATGGCCATGCTTATAATCATGGGATGCCATGCTGCAAACATGGATCGGCCAGGATGTACACGTCTAGGCCAAATTGATTATGAAGCGTGGGGTGTCCATGATGCAAACATGGGAAGGCCAGGGTCGAAATCATGGGTGGCCAGGGTTATATCTATAGATTATATAAACCCTAACCCTGGTCCCCCATAAATACTAGAGAGAAAAGATGACCTATAACTTACAATATTCTAAGCCAGTTACACTATGTCATGAAACAAGGGATGTTTGGCAAATTTGTGGACAATATGCTAATGTCTGGAAGCTCATTAACATTTTTTGCATTCGTACTATGTGTTGAATTCACCATTCAGAATGGCTACCAGGACAACATGTTATCTTTAATAGGCATTATGGTGGACGACACAATGAATCTCTTCACCTTGGTGTTAAAAAGCTCAAAAACGGACCCTTTCCGTCAAAGAAATAAGTATTAGGATCTTCAAATCTGGTAACGATGAATGTCTCGTCAAATCAATGGTTTCGCAAAACCTGGAATAACAGAAGTGTTTCTCTCGCACTTTTCATTGAAGAAAATAGAAAAAAAAATTAACTAGAAACTTCATCATAGTAAATCTTAACAATTGCTTAACTCGTTGGTATACAAAGATGAAAAGTACAACGGACATTCCTTTAGAATTGGTGCAGCAACATCTGCGGCATCCGGTAATGTGGAGGAACACATGATTAAAACGTTGGGAAGACGGTGTTCTGACTGCCACAACCACATTTCTACAGATGATGACACATTGTCCAGCGCGCAACAAGCGAAGTGCAACAAGTGATTTATAGGGATTATGATTGATTGATTGTATGTTGTTTTACGCCCCGTTCGAGAATTTTTCACTCATATAGATACGTCAACATATACCGGTGAAGGGCTTCTATTTTAGACCTTTACTCCTCACTTAGGGCCATTGAGCAGTGAGGTGCCAACACCTACCATGACACGGGACCTCGGGTTTTAAGGTCTCATCCGAAGGACCCGCAACTCTCACTTCAAAGTGCCGAGCGCTTGGCGAAGGAACAATTGCTACATATTTTAATCGACTTAGGTCAGTGATTCGAACACACAACCTTCCGATCCCGGAACGAGCGTTCTACCAACTGAGCTACAGTGACGGTTTATACGGAATTAGTTATATTAAACTGGGTAACAAATTAATTGGTCACTTTCACACATACAATGGGGTTAGACAAGGCGATAACTTGAGTTCAAACTTATTCAAGATTTACCTTAATGATCTACCTAATTATCTATCAAATTCTGAAAGTTTTGTAAAATTAAACAATGATTCATCTACATCTATTCATTGTCTCATGTATGCTGATGACATGGTGCTTCTCTCCCCCACTGCTGAAGGTCTACAAGAAAAACTCAATATACTAAATACATACTGCAAGGACTGGTGTCTCAAAGTTAATACACAGAAAACAAAAATTATAGTCTTCAATTCATCTGGCAAGCACATCAAAACCCCCTTCCATCTGAATAACAACAATATCGAATGTGTTAAACAGTACAAGTATTTGTGTCTGACAGTTAATGCATCTGGAACACTAACTAGCGCTAAAAATGATTGTTGTAATAAAGCAAAAAAAGCCTATTTCAAACTTCAAAAAGACTTCTCACATTTAATCCATCAGTTAAAACTGCTTTAAATGTGTTTGACCACACTATTAAACCCATTATTCTGTACGGTTCAGAGTTATGGTTTTTTTTTGACCCATCAACTTCCAAATTTAAGAGAAATCCAAATATAACATTAGATAAAATATACCAAAGTTTAGAAGGCGAAAGTTTGCATCTTAAATTTTATAAACATTTATTAGTGGTTCATAGTAAAAGCAGCAACTTTGCTGTAAGATCTGAGCTAAGATGATTGAATGTACACTTTGATGTCATCAAAAATATGTTGTTATATTGGCATAGATTAGAGAATCTAGATGGGGAATTTCCCTTACTTAGTGAGGCTTATAAATGTTCCAAAACACTACACCAAAATGGAGTTACTTCATGGTATTCTTGTATTAACTTCTTACTTAACCATATTGATATTAAACTTAGTGATGTTTTAGGTATGTCACTCCCACGGTTTAAAATAAACTTGAAAAGAATATTACTTAACTTCTATAAAATTACATGGGAAAAAGACAGGAATTTGCATAAAGATGGAAATTATCTACCTTCATATGCCTAAAGACTAAATTTTGTTTTGAACCCTATCTAGATATTTTAACAAACAATCAACATAGATCAGTCATAACTAGGTTACGAATATCAGCTCACAGGCTTAAAATTGAAATTGGACGATATCAAAAAATACCTAAAGATGAACGATTTTGTTCCCTTTGTGATCACAAGGAGATTCAGGATGAAATTCATTTTCTCCTTGTATGTCCTCATTTTAGTGTACAAAGACTTGAACTCATAAATATTTGTAATAATAAATGTAAAAATTTTCAGTCCCTATCATATGATAATCAATTTCTTTGGCTCATGACTAATGAAGACCCTGAGATCCTAAGATCTCTTGCTAGATTCCTTGATAATCTACCTTAACTGAAAAATTTAAATATATTTGGGGATGTATATACATGTAGGAATGGCTATATATCATCTCTTCTGTTCTTTGATATGCATATATGTATCTTTCCAGCTACTTGACTATATATTATTATTATATTACAATATGTATACTCGTATATATCTCTTGTAGATGCATTTATCAATGATTATACAATTAAGCACTGCTCATTATAATTAAGATCATGTTTGTTCTATCATTTGGATCTTCCTCCTTCTTTGTTTCATGTTTGTAAATCTTTTTTGCTCCTCCGGGGGCCCAAATTGGACTAATAAATCTTGTATCTTGTATAAATAAGTGAAATCCATGTTGGTTAAAAGGGAGGAAAACAACGGATTTGATACGTCATATGCAGTGATTATGATTAATCAAATGTATGTAATTTCAAGTTATTCGCCGAAATATGGCTGAGATATTGCCGACTCTGTGTTAAACAGTAATCAATCAATCACTTCTCATTTATGTAATCCGCTAAAGGCCCTTTCACAATTGGCGCACGATCATAAGCAACAAAATATTCGTGCGACAGAAAATTTTTGATTTGGATCGTAAACTGTTGCCAAAATAATCGCATATGAAAAAGTATTCGTACGAAATTTGCGCGATCTAAAGCGACCGTTGTGCATTAAATCTTACGATATATCTTGCGTCTATATGCGACTGTTGTACAATGAAAGCGAGTATTGAAAGATAATGCGATCGGATCGCGCGAGTGATCAGGTAATTGGACGATTGAACGTGCGCCAATGCGATTGGACGTTCGGCGCTCGCGCGCTCATGCGTTCCATGGTACGAATGCTCGTGCGAGTCAGAGGGGGTATATGAACCGGTCGTTTCCGAAGCCCTTCAGTTGATATAGTTGAATGTGAGAGAAGATGCTCATACAATTTATATATACTAGTGCCAAAGCATGACAAATTGAGGCTGATAAATTATGCAATGATAGTAAAACGTTGCAAGATTACACGAGAGACGTTGAGCAACAGTCTCATATTCGCAAAACACACGCATAGACAGCTGCGATTCATCTTATGACCTTTAAAAATCGTGCATCACTCTTGCGAGAACATAAAACGTTGTAAGACGTTCGTACTAATGTTCGTGCGCTGCATTGCGATAATTTGAATCGCATTCGGTCGCGTCTGAATAGTGAGCATGTCGACTATTTTGAGGAGACTTGATGCGACCACTAAAACGCATGCAACTAATGCGAGACATCGTGCAACGTATGCGAGAGCTCGTGCGAAGCTAAAACATTCCGATCGCAAAGTATTGTAAAGTGCTCGTGCGCCAATTGTGAAAGGGCCTTAAGTAATAGTGCACTGTTGTAAATAGAACTGGAATTGGAATTATGACCTCCTGTTAAAACCTATATTACCTAGGCATTATTGTTTATATTTAACAATAAACATGATCAACTAAGAACTTTTATGTAGGATATTAAAATGTTATTTTCGAAATCATAAACCAATGTGTAATAGAGTTCTTTTATTTTAAAAGTAGATATGGTATTTTGTTTGCAGTTATTATGGGATGTTTCACAGACATCCTAACTTTTCAATCCGAAATATATTCAATTCAAGAACTTTTCACCAGAGAAAATTTATGATAAATAAAAGATTTTCATTGGAATATCATTGTTAAAAACCATAAACCAATGTTTAATGCAGGAATTCCATGCATTAAGTTTTCAACTAGACAATATTTGTTTGCTACTTTATTATACAGTAATATGGAAATTTTGAAAGCTTTCTCTCTCTCTCTCTCTCTCTCTCTCTCTCTCTCTCTCTCTCTCTCTCTCTGTGTGTGTCTGTGTGTTTTGCTTCCTAGTAATTTTTTTTGTATTTTAGAGGATGTTTATCAAATTAAGAATTATGGTGGTACACTTTCTTTTAGGAACTCTCAGCTATCTCAAACACATAGATTATCTTGTTTGTGCTACCTTCGTTTTGAGCATTTCACACGTGTATTTATGTCATGTATTATTCAACCCCAAAGAAATGGCATTTTTCAGCATACATGGTACATATGATTTCCACAAGGTCATCGGCCACAAACACATACACAAGGCCATCGACCTTCTTCAGTTACAAGGCCATTGACCGATTATACAAGTCCATCGGCCAATCATTCAAGGCCATCGACCAACCATACAAAGCCATCGGCAAAACATATAAGGCCATCGGTCACAAGCATGCCCAAGGCTATCGGCCACTTACATGTATACGTTAAAACATTTCATCTTTTGCAAGTGTTCACTGTGTATGCATTGTATGTATATAACAATGATGGTGTGTAAAGCTGAGTAGTTCTCAAAAGGGAAATAAACAATTTAAATTATATCAGATTTTGGTTTTATATAAATTGGTTTTGTTGATTTCGATAAAGTGTTACCATTGTTACTAAAAACTAGAAATTTCGTTAAAATACTTTCAAAGCGTTACGCCTTCTTCAGTTTTGGTCTGATTTTCACATAACTTGGCATGCAAGTAGAGCACATTAAAATACAAATTTTCTTTATCTTTTTTAAAAATTATTTTGATGAACTCTGTTGCAATTGGTTACTAAAAATAGAAAGTTTTTTATTTTTTTTTTCGAAAGGCTACTCCTTCTACGCAGTTTTAGTCTGATTGCAAAAGATAACCTGCTACAAAAAGACACTTAACCAAGGATCATTATTCTTTTAATGCTGTTGCCAAGTTTCAAGTTCAAAGGCCTCTTTTCTCTCCCTTTGTTAATTGCACAAACCAGCAGAGCTTCAGTCTTGTCAGAAACGCCTTGTTTATTCTTCGCAGATTTATGCCTGAACTTTTATGCTAGTAGCAAATACCTTTTGATTTATTTAAATCTGAATGATGCTAAAGAGCAGGCGACATATGTGTTCCTTGAAACGCTTTAGTTTTATATATAATAAACACAAATTGACTCAAAGCATTTATTTGCAAATTACAACATAAATAGAGGGACATTCATTACACATCAAAAATTAAGGTTCCATAACCAGTTAGAGTTCATAAACTGTTATATCAGAGTCTTGTACCTTTCTTATTGAAATTTTCAATAGACATATATCCTTTTTCTCCCATTATACAATGAAGGATTTTATGCGTTTCGGCGAAAAAAAAAACCCTTGCGCTGAAGACGTCCGTATCCTTGATTATATACCTCAATGATACGTCGAAATGAAATATTCAAGAGAAACGTTCAAAGAATAAATAAACTGTATATGTAGATATCTGTACTTGCATCGTATGCAATTATAGACACGAACTTAGAGAGTAGAACATAAAAAGCTGTCAATAAATTCATACCGTTAACACGAAAGGAGAACTGCGTGGTTGTGAAAGCAAAGTTTATAATTGGAAAAAAGTTAACACATGGTAGCAACCACATGTTTATACCGATTTCTCTCTTTACCGTTAGCATAATTTAAACCATAAACAAAATCCCGCTTTTAACCCTAATTTTCTCTAAATACAAAGCATATTTTGCAATTTAAATAAGCAGCCTGATTTATACTAGTAAATTATACATCCAACACTAGAAAAACACACTTTCTCTTTTGAACTGTCAAACGTTAGCAAGTCGTTGAAAAGTATATGTGTATGTACATGTAATAAAACAGAGAGTGATACAAGACATTGAAAATTATACACAATATAATGTTTTTATATGTATAAAAAAAAGTGCATTATACTCAAAAAAGCGTCTGCAAACATTAAATATTTTGTTAAAGCTTGGAAAACAAAATTCCCTACAATATAATTTATATTTTTCGATTTTACTTGAGGCAACTTGTTTTGAAGTTTTTAAAATAATCTTAGCTACACATGAATCAAATTTTGTAGATTCCAATTTTCCAGTCTTAATCATTATAATTCAATTTTTTAAAGAATTTGACACAATGAAAAAATTTGAAATGTATTTTTAGCCTTATGGTTAACAATATGTGTAAAATAATAAATTCATTCAAACACAGTAAAATTATTATAAATTGTTCATAAATAGTTCTGAAAATATAATTGTGAATATGATGTTTCTGTGACGTTACCCTTTTGACAACAGAATTGTAGAAAAAAATCATAAACAGATGATATAGAAATATTATCAGATTATTAACACTACGACGTTTATCCAATAGAAAATCAATTCGATAATTAATGATTTCAAGCACATGTAACAGGCCTAGGGTCCTTATTTCAACAAAGTCGAGGTGTAATTTCCGAATATACGTGATCTTGTTTAAAAACAAACAATTAGAATATGACAATGGACAATAAGACATCAGCACAACAACAAATAACTTGCATCAACCTTTGATTCTCTCGATTTTGTATAATAATCGTAAAACGACACCAATAAAAGCAAATTTCTCGAGCCAGAAAAACTCTTCTTTCAATTCTTTCGTGAAAATTCAAAGAAAATCAACTTTTAAAACTTTTAAACTATTAAAATCTGTTAAAATTCGCAAGGAATGTAGAAGAGTGTCAAATATTGAACTAACTACAACAGAATTAATGAGCCAAAAAAATTCTAAACAAAATAATTGAATTTACTTTTCTAAATATTGTTGAATAAATAATTTTTGTAAATGAATGATTACACCTGTATAGGATTTCAAAGCTTACTTTTCATTTGAATTAGTTACCATGCCCGAAGATGTTCTAGACTGGTCAGAAATAAAACTGCCACATGCTTTCTTGTACAAATCCCATACTCTTTTGTTGCATACGTAACTGAGAAATATAAAGAAACCTTGCAAACCATTGAGAATGGCCAAAAAATACGACAAGATGGAAACTTCAACAAATGTGTCTACAATCTGTAAAAGCCAAGATAGTCCAGTCAAAGAGAACAACTTCACATAAACAGTAAATTGAATCCTATTTCCGGATGTGTTTTCAATGTCTGGTGACGAGTATATTTTATAAGCCGTCAAAATATAAAACATAATATTTGTCAGGCAGATCAAAGTTAGGGGCAGTATAAGCGTCACTATGAAGGAAATTTTGTGCGTCATTAAAGATGACGCTTTATCGTAGCCAGTGCTGTCGCCATTCGAATGTATCAAAGATATAATTAAATTACAAGAAACAATAAATGAGGAACTACCAAAAGCATACGAGAAATACTTAGTAATTGTTTTTCTAATGTATCTATCTGAATTTTCGGTACGGCGATCTTGTCTGAAGACACGGAACATGTGAAAAGAGCAAACCTGAAGCCAGAAGAACAGCAAGAGCCAAGATAAATGGGATAAAACTGACATTATAACCATACCTGTAGAATGAAAAAATGGTCTGACAATCAACAACACCTGTGCTAAAAACAGGAAAAACACCAAGATCATATTGTTAATTCCAGGAAGTGTTCTCAGGCTAGGGAATAGACAATATGTTGTAAACGCTAGCAATAGGAACAAAAGAGACACGCACACGCAACTAAGTGTTAGCAAGGACAATGGAAGACCTTCGTCTATCAATCCCATTACTTTCAATGTCTCTTTATAGATTGAAATGTCAGAGGCACATACCCTTAACTCAACAGTGGCATCAGCTTCGAAGTGATTAGAAGATAGAGACAGTCCTAAATATGCAAACTTGGTTCGAATTTTTGTCCAGGGTACCCCAAATTCACAGCCTTTCAACACAATTTGTTTGCACGTCAAAAGAGGGCTAACTAGAACATTTTTGAACACGCCATCGCCGCATTTCTTCCTGTCAGATAAAATAATGCACTGTGACTGTTTGTGAACCCTCCACACTAAATAGGGCAACATTAGAGCTGCTTCATTTATAGAAAATTCTACGTTAACAACAATGCCGTGCGAAAGAGTCCAATTAACAGACATCTGGGTGAATTCTATAAGTTTTTTCTCTAAATCATCTCGGATAACATTATTTTTAAAAAATAATTGTAAATATAACAAAAATTGACCACGTGTTATGTTCTCGATAGTACACCTAGATGACGTCATTAAAATGAAATTTTCAAAATAAAGGTTTGAAGTTATTTTTTGAGTAACTGATGTTTCTATGATTGTTTTTAATTTAAGCATTAATTCTTTGAGTGAAACATTGTTAAACATAAAAGTTGTTAGCTTGATTTTGATTGGAAGAGTGTATCGCAAGTTGTCAGTGGATGCTAGTAAGGATACGCACGTGTCGTTCAACGGTGTCTTGCCAGGAAAACAAGTCAGATTTCTACATGTTTTCTGCAACAGAGAAAGCAAGTTAATAATTTTCAATAATGATTTTACAGAATACAAATAAGAATATTAATCATTGTCAAAAAGTTGGAAATGTACCCCCCTCCCCTATGAAAAATAGGGGCAAAAATGAGAACATTACCTGGCTACTATCATACATCTGGTTTGGCAAACATTTGCTGTATAAGTCTGCATCAGAAATCATATCAGACTGGTCATATGCAGATATCGAGAAATAGGATCTAAACGACCATTTGTATGGTGGAACTGTGGTTGTCAAGGGAGTAGTGGTAGGACTGATCTCTCTGGAAACAACATCACCACAGTCAGAGACATTAACGTCATTACACATTTTGCAAAAAATGTTTTTGTATCCAGAACAAACATGGATATTAGGAAACTGCAGACAAGCCTTGGTTAGATTAGAATTTTCATGTAGCGCGCAGGATTGATTTGTCTGAGGAAGGTGTATTTCAATAGGATTACAAATCAGACAGAATCTGTTTTTATAAACAATTGATCTAAACTTAACTGGTGGAAATGTTAAGACGTCTGTGTTTTCACATGCCTTCAATACATCTTCATTATATGTGTACCACATACCAGACACGTTACATGATGATATTTTTGCAATGCATACGCCGCTACACTTTTCTGCGTCGTTAGGTGGTTGGAAACCCATCTCACAAGAGCTCTCCTTTAAATAACTAATCAGTTGCTGCAAAGATTGAAAATTTCTATAATTTACAAAGATCGGGCAACTAACTTTTAACGACCATGGAAGTACATCTTCTGTGTCATAAGTTGCATTGTAATCAATCTCACTAGCTAGGATTTTTCCGCACAAGTAACAAAATAAATTGGCGTAAGCCTCCTTATTGTCACGTGTTAAACTCACTGGAAACATGTGATAAAAATGAGAAAAATTTCTATTTGTACAAAAATCTTCGTATTCCATTCTTTGATGACATCCACCAATCGCTCGAAAGTTTTTCACCGTATCATGTAGACTTCCGGTATAACGATCACTAATGCATGTCCATTTTTGTTTCATTGCAAAATCGTCACAGCAATTCGTCGTGCATCCTACAGTGCAGGAACAGTTCTTTTGTAAAGGTAACGTGTAGCTTGGTAATAGCCACGGTTTACATGCACCATTCCTGGACAAAGCAAAGCTCGTGTAAACTAGATTGGTAACGTTAATAGAGTATTGGATGTCATTGTGATATTCAGTTGGTGGATCAAAACTCAAAGTTTCAATATTTGCTGTAGGTGCACAGGCATATCTAGCTTTAGGCAAATTTATCATTTCTATCGACGTTGAAGACTCAGTTTCCTTTGTTTGTTTTGTAGAAATGTTCCATTGTATGATCGACATCGCACTAAGTTCTTGCAGATATTGTTGAACATGCCCTTTAACGTATTCAAATCCAATTGTTAATTCAAAAAGCTCATCCTGATAGTATTCCTTAGCATAAGAAAACTTGACATCATTGTAGAAGTTAGTATTGTTATCGCCATGGGAACAAGCAAAACAAAAGTAATTTTTGTAAGGAAAGGAAGCTTCTAAAAGAGGTTGATTTAAACATGCATTTTTAAATATGCCTGGATGTTCGCATTTCTTTTTCATAGCAAGTTCTTCATAGGGAGGTGGGTTACACATTTTGCAAAATATATTTCTAAATACTCCTACTGGGGCATAATACCCACTAAGACGGCAGGACAAATCTATTTGCTTATCATATCGCCTCCAGGATCCCGTAACATTACAAGATGCAATTTTGTCAAAATTATTTGTATCACAATACATAGCATGAGAGCCGATCAAATTGATACCACATGATCTGGACCTTGCTACAGCAAATATTTCATTGTACGACGAAAAATAGTTGAAATCCGTGATTTCAGGGCATCTGAAATATAGCTCCCATGGCTCGGTATCAGTATCATTATGGCAAAAAGCGCAAAATTTGTTTTGATAAATAATTCCATTTGGTATGTTTTCAACAGGTGGATTCTGTAGGTGATCCTCTTTTGTTCGAAGTTTTGAGCAGTTTGATGATAAATCAATGTTGGTACCAACTGGACACGATGCAATCATAAGAACTGACTCTGAGTACATTGAATTAAGAATGGACCTGCTTCTGCATTCCAGAAATCCGTGTCTGAAGAACAAGTCTGGACAGCATCGAGGGTAGCTAGCGCTGGAGGAACAATAGTCTGAACAGGAACATTCTGGACATCTAGTAGAAGTTATTGAATCATTCGGAATATCCAGAGTCGTCAGAATAGACTTATCGCACACGACCCCAGTCCCACACAGAAGTATACTTTGTAATATAACGTGAGTTGCATTGAAGACAAAATTTTCCTCATTTTTATTTTGGTTATTTACATTCAGAATCGTTGTGTGACTCTGTAAAAGCAGAGAGTTTACAAATGAAGTCCATATTATGATAATTTTTAACATATTTCTTAGGATGAAAATGGTCACTTTATGTGTAAAATCAAGACTACGATCATTCTTAACACAGGCCGGTAGATGAAATTTCTAAATCATCTTTGATGTTTGTTGTCACATTTAAAGAGATTTGCTGTTTTATCGATTCAAAATTCTCCAATCGACAACCTTCATAGAAATTTTTATTCCTTATGCCCCTCCCCTATTTTCTGAAATGGTTGGAGCGTGCATAACGTTATAGTTTATATTATTGTAAGTTCGATTCAGCATTACTGAAATTTTCTGCATCATATTATCCAGAAAGATAAATCGTTTAAAGTTGTTTACCATGTACTAAAAATTATTTTCACAAAATAGCTCTCCTCTACCCGTGAAACAAGTGGAGACTATAAGTTTCCTCTTCGTCTGCCCATCCGTCTCTGTCTGTCTGTCTGTCACTCTGTCCCACTTGAGTTTCCACACTTATATTCTACACGCGTTGAGGTCAAAGCTAATTTTTAATACGAGTGTCAATCTTGATTAGTTACAGATCAAGTTTGCATTTCGTTCCGCTTCCATGATTTTTTTGATGGAATTACGGCCATTTTAATTTTTTTTTAATGTGAGCCGCATTAGATTTGCAGGTAAGCAACTGGTATTGCTTATGCAGTATTCTCAGAATGCTTGTTTCCTGTGTCATCGAAGGGTTTTCATGACATTTCTAAGACAACTTACTTTCTGAGAATTTTCATCTTTTATTTTTTCAATGTTCATGCAAGCTTTTTATTATTTAAAAAACAACTGATCTTTACAGGCATCAAAAATGAAATATTTTAATTGGTAGCTATTCTGGTAGTCATTCCTGAATCTCCACAGTAATTAGATAAGGCTAGGTAGGTACTAAAATTTGTTTTGCAACATTAAAAAAAATCAATTTGAAATAGATCCAGCATTTGTGATTAAATCTAAGAATTTATAAGATTTGTTCTATATGAGCTAATTTAGGTCCTGTCATTCAATATCTGAAATCATTCCCACGTTTATTTTAATCAATGATATTACTAAACAGAAGTTTACATTATTTTCTTTAGAAATGAATCTTATCGCATGAAAAAGTTTTCCGTCCAAATTTGCTTTGATACATGGATCAAGGAAAAACTTACAAGATATATTTCTTATACATTGTATCATTAAATATTTATCTTCCAGTGATGAGAATCAACATGACTACAAATGATTGCCGAACATACAGCTAAACTTTGATAATATATAACCTAAATATTCATACGCGGAGTAATACATAACGAACAAACAATATGCACAAGTACTAGTAGTTTTTAACAATAACACAAAAATGACTTTACCAGTTATATTATTACCTTTTGTTATATCCCGTTAGGTATGCAGGTACTTCGAACTTTACCGGGTAAACTGATATTTTAAGTTTCGCAAATGTAAGGGAAACTACTCCAAACAACCCTGCAAACTCTCTTTAGGAATTATGTTCTCGCTCAGTGTCGTTTTTCTCATGCATACTTTTTCTTAGAATTAGCAGATTAACAGCAATTTCCCGCTTTAGAAGCATAATCTTTCTTCACAGTTCTATTGTTCATACAAGTCATACAGACACTTTAGATATGTATGATGATTTCTTTCTTTCCCGTAACTGCATTGTTGTCATGCAGACAATCTGATTTGTATAACAAAGGAGATAATTCGAAAAAAAAAGGAAAGTAGAAAATAACTCAGAAACATGTCGGACAAGTTTTGAACTTCAGGAAAATAGTAAAAAAATATTTCCATTTTTCTTTCACAAAGTACTCTGGAACGGGAAATATATAAAGTCAGCCAAAATAGTTCCAGCTGCTACGTACAAGTGAACTCCAGATTCTATTGATGCAGTTATCAAAAGAATTTTTTTTATCCAATGAGAATCAATTATTTTAAAGAAATTAAATGATTTAAGTTCATATCTTAATTTTTTGCAAAATTGAGATTCTAAAAATACTATCAATATACATATGATTGAAACATTATTATGTGAGCACGACTCTTAATTCTATATTTCAATTTGTAATATTTTAGGTCACCTTAACTAAATCGTCAAGACAGCTTTTCTGGACACAATTATTTTTTAGAATCTTGTACTTGATTTAATAAGCAAGCATCCTTGGGAAGTGCAATTTCATTTTGGTCAATCGTTATAATTATCTAGTGAATTCTTGTAAACCTCTACTCTCTAGTGAATTCTTGTAAACCTCTACTCTCTAGTGAATTCTTGTAAACCTCTACTCTCTAGTGAATTCTTGTAAACCTCTACTCTCTGATGTAAAGAATTAAAGCTACTTCCAAGCGCTTTAACATTTCTAAAGATTTGGAGATATTCTTCACGGTCACTTAATTTTAAATTCACCAACTGATATTTTACCGGTCTTCCTAAAAGGATACCATTTTATTTTCAATAGCTGTCAGTATTTATTCTAGGAAATCATTCCTAAGTTAAGTATTTATGAGTTGATTTAACCTGAGTCGATAAAGAATGTATTGATCAGAGTTGATTCCATAAGAATGACTAACAATGGCACCACTGGACTCAGACTGGTTGGAGTTGAATGTTTATCTGCCAGAAATTTTGATGTATCAAACATTTTCACAATAATTTAATAAAATTGGAATATCAGTTAACGATAAAATTTCGCTAGTTTCTGTAAAACATTGAATAGAAAGTAGAATGCATGAATTGATCTCACGAATTCATGAAGACGGGTTTGCACATATTATTGAAAAAATATAAATTTTACAGCAAAATCAGATTTTAAAAACGCTGTAGGTCTTCGTGAATGTTGAACACTCAGACTCAAATTTTAATTGCACATCTATACAATAAAAAATATAATTCAGGCTTAGGTTAGATCGATTTACCAGCTCGGGGCACCAACTTCAGCAAAAAATTCAATATCATAACCTTTATCTCGGTATAACTAGGTTGAAATTGAAGAAGTTGGATAATGTTACAAATATAAATTTAAAAACGTTCACCAATTTGCTTTATTGTTTTCATGACGGCCTGAAAAAAGATCTTTGAGATCATTTATTGTAAAATAACCAAAAAAAGGTGACTTACCGACATTGAATCAACACAACATAAGGATATGAATATGTATGACTCACAAAATTGAATCAACACGACATAAGGATCTGAATATGTATGACTTAATGAAATTAAATCAACACAACATATGGATCTGAATATGTATGACTTATGAGGCCTTCTGTTCTGGAGAAACATTTTTTTTAAAGATGCATTTTGAAAAAATTATATCCTCCTCCTATTTTTGCCCCACTATAACTCTAGTACAGATAATTCGTACAAATTTGAATCCATACAATGTAGGAATGTATGCATTATTATGATTAAGTACTTAGCCTTACCCTCTTGTTCTCCATTTATTTCTAAAATACTACATATTCCCATGTACAATTTTTAATACTTATCTTAGCTTCAGGCCAGGAACCATTATTTGATCATTGAATCAGCTTTGTATTTGGATTCTTGCATGTTTATATGATATATATTGTTGCACTATTTTATAGCGGATGATTTTTCCCAATAAATTCCATGTGTGGATACTTGATCTGATTCCACTTAAATCCAGGGTTTATTGTTTGAATGAGTTTGAACCTGCACTACATTTAACTAAAAATGCTTGCATAATAATATGATTTGACGTCGCCCTGTTGATTCAGATTTTAAAAAGATTTTTTTTTATAATTACTAAAGTGTTCTTTTGTTTAGGACAGTAAGCTGAAATTAACTGTAGGGATAAATTGACACAATGGAAACTATAGTGAACTATAGTGATAAAACGGAAAATTTGATTAATTACAGTGATGAATATGACAATGAAGCAATAACTTTAAAAACTTGAATTTACCATAATAATCTATATCTATTAGTATAATGATACCTTTAATATATCTCTGTCTTATTTTTTTAAATATATAATATAATATGTTGTGTCTCTAATAATATAATTTATTATACTTCTGTAAAAATGTTTCTTATATAAAGTTAAGAAGGTAAAATAACTATCTTTTATAGTCTGAAAATTTCTCCGCATAGCAAAGCTATACCCCGGGTATAGTTTTTGCTACCCACCCCTCGGAAAATTTTCATGCAATTTTTGCCGCCAATTTTGATTTCCTAAAATCAGTCTACAGACTGATGACGTCACCCTGACTTCAATAGCTTTGTGACGTCATCAAAATTTCAGCTCATTCTAGCAGTGTTATCTTATTTCAAATACTTGTTCAAAAACTATTATAATTATTTTTTTTCATGTTTTGCCTATGAAACTGTAGTATCAGGTAATACAAACCCTCAGAAATGATATACATCAGTATAATAAAACGCTTATCCACTGGCTGTGAGTGGGATAGCACTTTCATCAAACCCCTTGACAGGAACTATTCCCCTCGGGCAAACCCTCGGGGAATAGTTCCAGTCGCAGGTTTGATAAAAGAGCTATCTCACTCACAACCAGTGGATAAGTGTATAGAATCATATTACTATAATAATCACTTTGAAGATATTGGTTTATTGCATTGATAACATTAAAAAATAAATTGAAAATTTAAAAAATACTGTGGTCCACTCTAATCCAGCCAACTTTTTGGACAAACTTGAAACTGTACTTCCTGAGGAGGCTTGCATATTACATGGCGTTCATCCTGTTCTTGAGAAGACTTTAAAAAAAAAATTTTCTATATTATCTTGGGACATCTATCTGTTACGGGTTAACCAGTCACTCAGATTGGACAATGGTTATCGGTTAGAAAATCTGTATTTCCACTGTTATGATGAACAGATATGGAGCCAAAGGATCTCATTGTCTGCAACCCCTCTCAAACTAAAAAAAACCCCTTAAATATGACCATTATTTATTACACAGCTACTACTAGAGGAATAAAATGTAAGAAACCACTTAATCAATAAATCACTAAAATTGAATGACTGTAGTGTCTTGACAATGAAATCCCACACCAAGAATTCAAATGCCTTTTCAAAATCTAATAAAATTAGAAGCCCAAACTGGTGTTTGTCTCTCAAGTAGTCAATAAAGTCATATAGAAATGAGTATTTTCACCAATAAATCGTCCCTTTATTTGTTCCTCTTGTATATCACTGATAATGCCATTTAAAAACTATAATCTACATTTAAGGAATTTTTTTAAAGTTTTGTGTGAGTTATTGGTATGTATATCATACAGACTTCTCACGTATGCATATTTCATGAAGCGCGCTAGCGCTTCATGAAAAATATGCCTACGTACAAGTCTGTGTGATTTACACACCAATAATTCACACTAAACTTCAAAAAATTCCTTATATTAACATTTAAATGTTCAGAAGCACCAAAAAAAATATACTCAATGTTTGAATTTTTTGCTGCCCTATATCGTTACATTTTTATTAACGTGTCTGTAGATCATTGTGACGTCACTTTAGGGCGAGTTTCTCCGTGCATATTTCTACGCGTGAGTATACACGAAAATGGCATTCAAATCAATTTCACAGTTGGCTTAGTAGAAAAACACAGCAAATGTAAATATTGTAATTTTAACTATAAAAATAAGATTAATATATGTTGAGTATTCATCAGCAAGGACAAAAAGAAAAATGTCTGAGACCATATTGGTGAAAAAAGAAAAAAAGAAATTTTAGATTTAGAATCTAAGGTAAATGCTGTAGGAAAGACCAAAGATTTAAAACTCCTTGAAGAAAAAAAAAGCAATCCTTACAAAATTCAGAAAGAATATGTACATGTGTGGTGTCTCTATTATATAAATGTTCAGAGAGCAAATATCTTCATACCTGCATGAGGTTTTTCAAAGGTAATAGGTCAATACGTGACCTAATCATACGGCGCATGAATATCTACATAAAATGACTTGCCCTACTTAGCAACTATAGCCTGCTTTTCATGTACAAAAATGTACAAAATACACAAAAATAATGAATGTTCTATTTAAAAATGTTTAAAAGTATTTAATACAGTTCTTTGGATTTTACAAAGAGATTAAAAATCTAATGTTACGTGTTATGAAGTAATATGTCAGCTGCATGTCTGACTGTTTTATATATATTTTTTTCTGTATACCTTTCATGGTCACCATAAACTCTGAAAGGTATCCAATATATATTTTTTTTCTTGATGTAACTTTACTCACGATAATTATGCAAATCTGCTGGAAAATATCCTACTTGTTACAAACATTTCGGTAAGCACACGTACCAATCCATCATCGTGAGTGCTTCCTAACAATGTAAGCCACTATCTCCGTGTCTACATCATAATAAATATGCCTTATGTAAAAGGTAAAGATAACGAACAGTGATTGATCTTAAAAAAATCCATAAATAATGCATACTCGTATAAGTCAAGAGGGCATAAAACGCGGACGTCTGGAAATTCCAGAGTTGGAATCAGGTGCCTATAGGTAATCTGAACTCGTAGATATAATGTTTTTGGAAAAAAATTATACAGTTATGTTTGATTTACAATTTTTGGCTCGGATTAGTGTCTCCAAACCTTCTGACGGAAATTCCTCCAACTTTTCGTTATCAAATATCAAACGTGTTTCTTGTGCCTTTACAGCTTCGAATATCGGTTCTCACGAAAATAAAAATCCTCAAACAACAATGTGCTAACTATTATTGATCACAAGTAGTTTTTCACAGAATATTCGCTTCAGAACAGTACCATTTGCCAGATGAATTCAACTGTTCAAAGCGTAGCTGCTGTTCAAGCCGATTTACACCTTGCGTAAATTTTATCAAATTCTTAGAAGGACACATATTGAAATATTTATATTCGACTGCCCGTCCCAAATGTATATATAAGTAATAAATAACAAGTTTAAAAACTTCACTTGGAAACTAAATGGTTCGGTACGTGATCAAATCTACTGAGAAAGCCATTGGCATTCACAGGAGTTGACCACGTGACCAACCCATTTCATTTCCCAGTGAAGTTTTAAACTAATTATTTATTTCTTAAATATATTGAGGGTTTAATGTTAGATCCAAGGAATATTAAATTCACAATTGCTTCTAAACAGTAAGGCCACTCCAATAGAGCATAGAGCTACTAGTATATAACTACTAGATACAGATTAGATTCCTATAAATCTCTCTTTTTTCTGTACTATGAGTTTCTTGAAAACAAATGATAGAAACATTCTTATTCTTACCCATAAAAAACATTCCTGCGTTTTTGACTATCTCAAAACCTTTAATATTTCTACTAGAACTATTTAAGCTTTCAACCTTCGACATGAATAGTTAGTTCTTTCTATTTCAAATCAAATGAAAAGTTCTGATAAATTGAAAGCGTACACACACAAACATACACGCACACTCAAACAAAGGAAATGACATAATGACATAAAGTTATTGACCTTTTAAATTGTTTAGACACATACCTTGCTTTTAGGCAAACATAACACATGTCCTTCCTGTTTGTGGACACTTTCAAAGTGTTTATGCTCTTTGTTTCCGACCAATGCCGTCCAGTACATCCGTCGTTTTTCTTCTTTGTATCTAACACAAAGATGTGACCATTATAAAACCATGTGCTGTCTTCAGTATGGTCTGTCTCCTCCCCTCTCAGTTTTCTCAGTATCTGGCATTCATGTTGGTTTTATAATCTCGCATGATATTTCTCTTTCTTTGTGTTCTCTGCCCTCCTCCCTCACTACTGATAAACTTGAGGATCACAGGTCTTCGATGATTCTTGTCACTTGCTGGAATTCTGTGAATTGCCAGTCTATTTCTTGTATCCAAAGTGACCCCTGCTTTTTCAGCAACCAGTGCACATAACACGTCAGCAGGTGAGTTATGGCTAGGTATAGGCATTTCTATGCAAATAAACAATTTAAAATGCCTAAGGACTATATCTATTATACAGAGAACGTTAATACTTATTGTCTAATACATACTTGGTACCCACGACATTAGATAGCCAGTACACATTATGACATCATATTATGACATCATTGTTCTTTACTACACAAGATTATAATGGACATCAACAAAAATGCTTCGGCCCAAGGGCATGCTCTATTTCATTTAACTGAAACAAGGTATATTTAGGAGCAAAATATTTCAAAGATTGCTGGTATTGCTGCGCAGATATCTACAGCTCAGTTGTATAATTTCTATTTGTAAAGTTTTAAGTTGAATCAGGTTAAAAATGCATAGTCTGGTATACGTTTCCTCAAATTCTGATCAAATGAGAAGATACCTAGGATTTGTGCAACAGTTTTATTAATCTATAGAATATTCTTCTTAGCATTATACAATTTTTATGTAACATTAAATAGGGTAATCCCTTGTGCCGAAGCCGTTTTGTTGATGTGTTTTATTGCTTCCAGTATGTAAGAACAATGACGCCATAACATGACGTCATAATGTGCTCTGGCTATAACATATCGTGGGTACTAAGTATGCATAAGAAAATAGATCAAAACTTTCTCTGAATAATAAATATAAATCTTATGCGTTTTTATAAGCTCATTTGCTTAAAAACGCCTATACCTAACCTTAACTCAAATGCGGATCGATCTTTCAAGTTCTGAAAGTTCTGCTGTTCTGGCCAACTCAGAATTTTAATATTATTTTTCTGGAAGTATTGTTGATTTATATTTGCAATGCTAATGAATGAACTAGCAAGTCCATTTGTTTCTTACAACTGTTTTTCCAACATACTGTCTCCGAAAAATGGCTGAAATATTGGCGACTCGGCGTTAAACAATAATCAATCCAACATACTGATCCTGTTTTTCAGCTGTGATACATTTCCCATGTTGGTGTCTTTGTTTATCATCAAACTATTTTCAGTTTATCATCCCGATTTGAATTATTAGCAATTTCACTCAAGGAAAATGTAAATATCAAAGGTTTTTATTATCAAGGGGAAAGAAAACAAATTAGGGTAATATGCAGATGATTCATATTTAATCTTAAATGGAAGTTAATCTTATCATAGACAATAAATGTGTTATCAGTTTCGGGATTGAGATATAATATATCAAAATTACAGGCAGTATGGCTAGGAAGTCAAACAGGTTCAACAGAAACTTTGTGCACAGATTTCGAAATTAGGTGGGAAAAGACAGTTTTAAACCTCTTGGAATAATTTTCGCTAAAAACCTTTAGAATATGATTACAAGCATTTATCAAATAAAAAACATCTATCAAAAGATTATTAGGTTCATGGACAAAAAAAGATTAAACGCTATTAGGAAAAATCACAATTATCAAAACTTTAGCTTTTCCTCAACTTGTACACTTATTTTTTGCCTCGCTAGATCCGAAAAAGACCTTTTGGATGAAATATTTCAAATTCATTTGGAGATACAAGACAGAAAAGGCTAAAAGAAAAACACTTATTGCAGCACTGTCGCATAGGTAACCTTTTGCGCATTTTGAGATGAATGAGTTTTTTGGGGCACAAATATAGAAATCAAATTATAAAGAAATATGTTTATTGGATTATTGCATAATCCGGCCTTGATGGCCATTGCAGCCATTTTACAAAATGGCCACCAGAAATTACCATTATGATTGATATTTACTAAAATCTTTCACAGATTTCACCTATTATCATGATTATAGAAAATAAAAACACTTTGAATTTTTAATTAAGGATGATGTATATAACATGACTTTTCAACATAGTATGTCAATCTTTCTTTCATTATGAAACATGTAGAGATAACGAGCAGTATTCGAGCTCAAAAGTCCATTAAACATTACAAAATAGGAGCAGAGCAAACACGGATCTCTAAGACATCAGAGGTGGGATCAGGTGCCATGGAGGAATGAGCATCCCCTGCCGACCGGTCACACCCGCCGTGTGCTCCTTGTCATGATCGGGCAATAACGCAAAAATCCATCGACAATTCAATGTGTAAATAATGGCCTAACAATTAGTATGAAAAAAAAACCCAGTCAGCATTTGACTTAGTGAAAGATTGTATTCGCTGACAAGGTCATTGTATCGACCATAGAACTTACGAAATGATGACTTTAAACGAGACAGCTGATATTCTTGTTTCATCAACTTGTTTTCCAATAACTTACCTCGTTTTAGAAATTGTTCATACGTAGAGCATGCTCTAGCGTATCGTATCAACTGAGAGATATAAACCCCGCATGCAGGTGATGAGGGTATATTGCTGCATAAATAATTAAAGGAAGTTGACGATTGAAAAGTTAAAGTCATCACGTTTATCATAAAGCTTTGTTGTTAGATTACCATTAACGTCTTTTTCTAATAAAATATCCAAATATGAAACAGGTGTGACAGACTCTGTGGTATTTTTTTCTTCTCAAGCTCACCAGCATATATCGAGTCGACATAAGAATGGAAATAACCATTGTTTATTGACAATACGTCGTCAATACATCTAAATGTCGAGTTGAAGGCCACAGCAATTGTTTTTTTTTTCTTTTTTCGCAAGAGATTTTGAACAAATTCTGCTTCATATGAATACAAAAATAGGTCTGCTAATAACGGGGGGCAATTGGTACCCAAGGAAATTCCAATGGATTGTTGGAGGACCTGGTCTCCAAAAACCACATAATTTATATATTGTCAATCAGAAACTCGAGCATCTTTTTAATGTCAACTTCAGAGTACTTGTGTGTTCAATCAGATTGTTTTTTTTTTTGCAAATGACCAATGACAAGGTAAGTAAATTCACGAGTTCCATTTTTACTGAAAAAGCAGTTGTCAACAATTTCAGAAAGTCTGGACTTTAATTCATCGCGGGGAACATATGAAACAACGATAAAACCAAAAGCACATTTGCCTCTACCTTAATGAATATTGATTTCATAAATGATCCCTTAATTGATTTACCATTAAATAGTATAAAGAGACTAAAAATGAGATAATGCGATCTAATCTGTACTGATATGTGACCTAGGTGGAACAATGTAGTCCATATTGACTTTAAGTATGCCCCTTCACATTCATACATAATTGAGATTGGGTAGCTTATATGCGCTCTTAGTTTTATGCCTTCATCAAATGACAGGAGTAGAGAGGAGTCCGTACAACCCCATTTAATTGCTGTCTATAAATAGAAAGTCTCAGCAGTATCATCTTACACACTTCTTCGCTTTGCTCTAGTTGTGTCTTTTAAGGAAAAGAGAATATAAGCATCTTTAACTTGATCTAATATGAGAAGCTTTGAAATTGCTGGGAAATGGACCAAAGGAAGTTCTGATGAGTATGATCGTTAAAGGTATTAGCAGATGCAGCCAAAAGTATGGACGATGACTGAACCAGAATACATACATACATACATACATACATACATATATATATATATATATATATATATATATATATATATATATATATATATATATATATATATATATATATATATATATATATATATATATAGTTTGTCCTTGCAGCCTCAGGCTGCAAAGAGAACAAATATCTATAAAGAACAAATATCTATAGCAAACAAGTCATGTAAACTTGTTTTTATATTGATAACGTTTTTCTGTGAAGCCATCATCAAACTTAATAATCACTGGTCCAACTAAAATGTATCAGAGAAGAGCTTTTTTGTCTTTGGTGAAGACAGCAGTTCCTTTTGTCATCCTGGACATTGTTATGTTCATGTATCTGATCAGTGAGAATACTAGAGAACACCCTTTTAGAATTTTATTTTACACTGTATAACTTTGATCCCTTTTTTTCTGGTTTTCTTCAAGATATTTTGATGTGTCTCTTTAAAAATTAACAGAATTCCAACAACGAAGGGCAAGGTCTGTAAGACTTCAAGATCGAATCCGCAGACATAGAACAAAGGTCAATAAACACAACAGTTGAAAAGTATTTACAATGGGAATTAGATCGACCCTTTTCATTGCAAGACTTTTTGAACTCCAGAATTTTATTTTCAGTTTTTGAGCAAATCATTTGGTAGCAGTCATTGCTCACATTGTTGAAGTATACACAAGTCAGAAAATGTAACCCCGTAATGAGCTCTTCTACGAGAGAACATGGAATGTCTATGAGAAAACGTGGTCTGTTCCTGTAGTTGTCATATCCGTTTTTAAAGATGGCTGGATAAATTAGTAAACCCAGCTCAATTTCATTCCAGAATCTAATGTAATTAATTTTAACAAGGGCCCATGAACCACAGTGTC